>NC_141155.1:45343681-45643681 GCF_053477565.2 Lygodium microphyllum | reverse complement strand
GGAAATGGTTTCCTTGCCTATTTTCCAAACTGACAGGCTTCACATACCTTATGCATTTCTGCAACCTTGAATTTTGGCAATCCTGCAACAATATTTTGGGCCTGCATTGATTTAAGTCGCTGTACATTAACATGACCAATGCGTTTATGCCAGATATCAATATCTGCAACTACACCGGTCCCATGTGCAAACATTGCTGCACTCAATTCAGACATGTATGCATCCAACGTAAACATTCTGCCCTTCTTCTTTCCTTTTGCTATCAAGCGACCTTTATTTTTCATATCCTCAACAAAGCATCCATGAGGATTAAATCTGACCTGCAAGCCCTGCTCAACCATTTGACAGACAGAAACCAGATTCTTGGTAATATTCGGGACATGAAATACATCGGACAGGTATTTCTTTTTCCCATCCTGCATAGACAAGGGAATTTTTCCAATCTGCACAATAGGATGTGCAGTATCATCACCAGTCTCCACAAATCCTGGTTTTTCCATTTTCCTTGCATCCTCCATCCATTCTGCATGACCTGTCATGTGGTTTGATGCACCTGAGTCAACATACCATACATCATTGCTTTCTTCTGCACTTGTCACAGAATTGTTCATGTGCTGCACCATGAACAAATGCTCATTTCTGTCATCACCCTGTCTACTAGAAGATGCATAATTCCCTTGTTGCAGTTTTCCATTCATGATGTCATTCTGCTTTTTATAGCAGTCTTTAGCCATATGACCCATTTTACCACAGTAGTAGCATTCAAATTTGTTGTTTGCATTTTGACCTCTTTGCCATCCACCACGACCTCTTTGGCTCCCCCTGCCTCTAGAGTTACCACGTCCTCCTCCATAGGACTGGTTTTCTTAAGTTTGCTGCATATTCTGATTTCTACCACGGCCTCCAAATCGGCCTCCTCTACCTCTGCCTCTACCTCTTCCAGCATTTGAGTAGAAGACAGCTTCTTTTGAAGTTCCTCCTGAAGAAGATGCACCACCATTTCTCTGTTCCTCAGAAATTAGAAGAGCAATCAACTCCTCAAAATCAGGAAATCTTTCACGAACTGAAATGGATGTCCGAAACTGTGCATAATCCTTTCCTAGACCATTCAAGGTCACAGAAACTAAATCATCATCTTCCACTGGTGACCCAATGGAAGCAAGTGCATCTGCAATCTTCTTCACCTTCATGTGGTAGTCGTTGATGCTCATATTTTCTCTTTGCACATTGTGCAACTCTTGCTTGAGCTGCATTTTCTTGGCTTGCGTATTTGTGCTATACATTTTTGACAAAGTATCCCATGCCTCCTTTGGCGTACTTGGATCCTGGATATGCACAATCATAGAGTCTGAAATGCTGATAGACAGCCAATACATAACTTTCCTAGATCTCTCATGCCATGCTTTAAATGCCTACATTTGCTGTTGATTGGGAACATCAGGAAGAACTGGTTCTTCTTCATTTCCTGCAACAAATTCCCAATATCATTTTCCCATAAGGAAATTTGTCATTCTAAACTTCCATGCTTGGAAGTTGTTCTTGTCAAGCTTTTCAGTGACAATCTGTGAAAGAGAATCAGATGCCATTACAGAAGATTGCAAAAAATTCTGTCACTGCAAAAACCACAGCTTCACCCTCACAAGGGAAAATCTGCAAAACTAGCGAAAGTGGTATTTGACCACACAGTCACTTCCTAGTGACGATTTTGCATCAACAGGCAACAGGGATGATTCTGTAACTCCCAATGTCTCTGCGCACAAGCATACAATGCAATTTTTACAGTAACTATTCACCGACTTGTAGAACAGTGGCTGCACAGCATAAAACTGGGCCTTTTCTTGAGTGTGTGCAGAAAACTTCCGCCTCCAAAACAGGCCCTGAAATGGCCTCAAATCAAAAAAACAAGGTCGCCAAGGGCTAAAGCCCTGTCCCGCAGCATATACTGCCCTCTTGCTTCACCGCGAAGGGCATCTCAACCTGAGACAATGCACTCATGCACTTTCCGGCTGTGCTACCTGTAGAGATCTGCTCCCAAAACAGAAAATGAAAGCAACACTACTCCTCTTACCAGAACACCGCGAGCTTGGCTTGCTTTCTTGAGCTCCTTACCACGAACAAGGCTCTGATACCATGTCAAGATTGTGGGAGAGAAGGAAGGAGTCTCACTTGTAGCTTTCTTGCTTGCACAATGGGGGAATACACACAAGGGTGGAGGCTGAAAACAATTTTCCTCTTCTTAGTTGTGTAAGCCAAAAGAACTCAAGTACAAAGAAATAGAAGAACCCTAGATATGGGTCTCAAACCAAACTCAACTAACTAAGGTGGCATACTAACTGAGCCACAAACTAGAGTAGATAAGGATAGCTATCATGTAGCTATTATTCAGGGGCGGTGTACCAACCGCATCTGCAACTGACAAGTCGGTGACATAAATACACAATGGTCACCCTGGCGTATCACGAGTGGAGCTCGATATCTCAACATCAACAGTCATATCCCGTACCATACAACTCCCTGTAGGTAATAAAAGGCATCTACTACTTCAAGGCAATGACTATATGATGATGACAATTTTATGATAGTTTTCAGCGTGTCATAAAATTTCAGATCTAAATATTTTATCAGTAAAATGCAACCCAAATGCATCAACCTCAGTACATATGCTTCCTGAATGAACCCTCACTTCAGTAGAGCTCAAAATTCTCATCAAATGGCTTCGAATCTTCAAGAGGACTCTCATGTATGCTACCCTGTTCAATGATAGTTTCCAGCCAAGTAAATACTCCCAAATCTAAGTATTTTTGTAAACAACCTTCAGTTTTCAAGCACAATATCCAATACATATGTTACATAGCATGTATGTGCTCCAATAGGTCATTTTGAGCATGCCAAGGAGCTCAAAGCTCTTGCCAATGTGTTGCATATGCTATGTATACTCTGTATACAGCAGTTCAGGCTTCTGTTCTAGGTTTGTAATTAGTTTTCAGAACTCCTAGATGAGCTCATGCTCATGTACTAGCATGCCATGGTGATGAAGTGCCTTCTAAAGGGTACAACCAAGTTGTAGATGCCTTTAGTACTAATCATTGCCTTCACAAGAAGCCATGGAGATCCATTATGTTAGATGGCGCAATCACGGAGACTGTCGAGGAGTATATAGTAGCATCAGTTGTGGATGATTTCCTAAAGGGATAATTAAGGAAGGATGGCGCTAGCTACCCCCCGCGAATCGCCAAACCCTAACCAAGGGGGTTATGAATCTGCACCAAGAATGTGGACCGAACCCGTCGCAAGAGGTCTCTCCGTGGAAATTACTTGGGTTAGGAGGATGCTTGGGTGCCAAGGGGGGCTCTGGCCGTAAACCCCAATGCCTCCGGACCCTACACAAGTGTTCTACCTGACTCGAGATGGGATCTCGTGGCCTTGGTACTACTTACAAGGCAGAATCTTGGTAGGATAAACCTTCGAGTTTTTATTTTCAGGATACAGAAGGATTATTTTTGCAGAGGCAGAAATGGACACTTAATTCTGTTGTATGGGCGGGAGACAAACATTAATCTGAAGATAAGTTAAGGAAGTGTTTGATCTTGTTATATTGTCTTCGTGTCTGTGCCCTAAATTATTTCAAGGAACCTGTGATTAACGGGTTAATTAAGGAAGTTGCTTTTATGTGTCAAACATAATGTGGTAGGTAATTAGATAACTAAAACAACCCTCGAGGCAAGTGTGGTGGATGTGACCAATGGGTCTATCCTACGGAAGGGTGGTCTCAATTAGCCAAGAGCTTTCCTCAAAGGAAATGTTAATGAGAAATGTTAGGAAAAGTTGAACGATGATCTTAGACAATGTTGGTTAGAACCCTAATTCACACCATTTTAGGGGACCAAAATGGGACTATGCCCTACGGGCAGAGAGGTTGAGCGATGCATCCCTCTCGTTTCCCATTCTCTTTGAACCAAGTGCGGTATGAGTCTGCTTGGGTCCAGTTGCATCTGCGCAAAGTGGAGCAATTGTAGACCGACGCTAGAAGACTATTAGGAAGACCCGGCTACGAGGAACCCAGACTTCAGGTCGATCCTAGTGGGAATGGCCGAATACTTCCACGCGGGGCAGACTGGGGAAGACTTAGATCTTAAACCTTGTGACATTTCTTGCGAGTGCCAGGCGGTGCTTCCTAGACTCTCTTCCCGATGGGCTGCTAAGACGTGTCCCTCAAGTGGACGAGCGGACACGTTACAGTTGGTATCAGAGCAAACCAACGAGACCCAAGGATTACAAGGGGACTTAATGGAGGAAAATAAAGGGAATAAGGGGATAGTTAGGGGAAGGTGAGTGGAATAGAGCAGTGTTTTTTGTTGAAAACATTTCTTTGCTCACTTATGGATGCTGGGTTGCAGAGTCACGAAGCATGGAGCAAGTTCTTGGTGTTCCATGTCATGTTCATGACTATAATGCACGCTTCGAATTATTGTCAAAGGCTTGGCATGATGGATATTCTTGACTGCATCTATAACCCTTCTTCTCTGTATGCGGAGCGGAGATGGACGGGAAACTCAGGAATATACTACATAGCACCCCACCGACTCGCATACCTTCAGACCAACTTGAAGAGAATCAAGTGGATGGAGGATTTAAAGATTGTGAAGCTCTTCATCTTTGTCGAAGCTCACGTAAACGCAACTTTGCATGTTAGCGGTTGGCAAGTCAAGTAGAACACGTATGTCTATGAAGAGGTGACCCAGGTGATCTCTTGTTAGAATATCAAGCTCATATTATTCTCCTGTTAGTATGTATGGCCGACATTAGTCTTGTCCAGCTATATCAGCAAGTGTGGGACATTAAATAAGTCGGTGGTCTTAGACCCTGTGTGAATGGTCCTACGGACCTTAGTACTATTGTATACACTTACTCTATGTGTGTGGTTAAGTGAGAATGAATGAATGAAGAAGATGAGAGCATGTTTGCTCCTCACTCCATCTCTGCCTCTCTCAATCTCAACATGGTATCAGAGCACCCATGACTGGGCCCTGTGGAGTGCATATGGGAAGAAGAAGACCTGAAGATTAAACTGTTAGGGTTGAAGAGAACAAAGGACTGACTGTCATTTTCCTCCATTGCTCTAACACAAGGTATGCATTGTGGAAGAAGACTTGCCATTGTCCAAGAAGCCATTGGTGGCTAATTTGGGAGTCTTCTAAGGTTGTATTAGGCACATGAGAGTGCTTACATAGCATCATTAGACACACGACTTGCTGCTAGAACCAGATCTATAGGCTGCGTGATTGCGCCAGATCCAAGGGCTGCTCCTGCACACAGAGATTCAGGTTGTTGATGGTTCCTGAGGTGATATAAACCATGTCTACACTAAATGGAAGGTGGTCTACATCAATGGTAAGCAAATGCTTGCATATGAGCTCATCTATGAGCTGTACAGACAGACTGTAGGTCTAAAAAAGACAATTCACTACTGTGTACAGTGAATATTTAGCAAGCACTTGACAGTAAGTAAAAGATTGAGGCTTTCAGGCATGCTCAAAAGGGTCTGTTGAGCATATACATATTTGTGAAGACATATACATTGACTGGTATGGTTATGGACTAAAGTTATTGATTGAAATGCTCAGTTCTGGGAAGTCATTGACAGGCTGAAAACTGTCATTGAATGCGGGCAGCAATCACCATCTTCTACTGAAGCATGCTATGACACAGTTGATCTCTAACAACTATGTGCTATTGGGAATATATCTGGGAATGCTTGGAGCATTGAATCGGGCATTGAGCATGATTAAAAACTAAAATCTGAAGCTGAAATTGAATGCATTTACATTGTCTTGACTGGGTACAAATTGTAATTGCAATGTATGCAACTGGCTATTGAAGACATCTTGTCTATGGGTGCCCATACGGTCATGCAGTGACCTTGATACTTTAAAGTGGATGTTTGGCATGTTTTTGAGCTAGTTTGGAGCTAAAAAGGCTTGACCTCACTGAGCATTTGTTGAATGCAATCTATGAGCAGGAAGTTCGACACCTACACTTGCTGTTCATGCACTATTTTGTGCCCGTATGGTTATGTTTCATGTACTAGCAACTGTCTATGAAGGTTTGGGACATGTATGACATGTATATGACTCAGTTTTGGCTTTGAATAAGCTGCTGGTCACTAACAGTTTACAGTTTTCAGACTGTATGTATTTACCCTAGCAGTGAGGTTGCAGGAGTTTAAGCTGAAGCAACTCCAAAGCATATGTATTGACTGTTATATTTATGAGTTAGACCACTGGTTGTGGACTATTTTGAGCTGTCATTGGGCTGAAATACCTTGGTTTTTTACTGCAATCAATTGCAGAAAACTATCATAAACAGTTGAGGATTGAACTTGGTCAGTCATACTTGTTGGTTTGCAGGAAGTCAGGCAGTGACTAAATAGTGTCTGGTACAACATGGCTAATGCAGAGAGGAATGACAACATAACCTAGATAGTGGGGGAAAAGCTTGACAGTAACAATTATGCCATATGGAAGTTCTGTATGGAGAACTTATTAATAGGGAAAGGCTATTGGGAGTTGGTGACTAGAGCGGAAGCTGAACCTGAGCTCCCAGATCGACCTGATCAGAGACGATTGCACCGAGCTTGGATAGAAAGAGCTCGTAGAGTCTTGCACTGGCTCTCTTTATGTATCTCAAATGCCATGGTAATGCAGATAATGAATTGTAGCTCCCCTAAGGATGCATGGGACATTTTGGTCAAGTATTATGGCACAATCACAAGTGCCAGGAAGATACAGTTTGGCACAAGAGAGTGGGGCATGTAAATTTGCAAAGGCTCCAAATTATGCAGAAAAACCAGCTTTTACAGATTACCTAAGTTCCAATATTTAGATATTGGTCATGTATGTGATGCTTGCCAATTTGGTAAGCAGTCAAGGTTGCCATTTGTCAGGCATGTAAGGCAGAGTACACGTCCGTTGCAGTTAGTGCACTCTGATGTTTGGGGGCCAGACCAAAATGCATCCATGGGAGGCTCAAAGTATTATGTGACATTCATTGATGATTATAGTCTTTACACTTGGGTTTACATTCTAAAGACAAAGGATGAGGTGTTTGCTATTTTTCAACAATTTAAAAAGCATGTTGAAAAGGAATTTGACTTTTATATCTCTTGCTTGAGATCAGATAGCGGTGGGGAGTATGTGTCAAATGAGTTTGACAACTTTTTTGGCTGAAAATGGCATACGTAGGTAGCTTACCTGCAGCTACACTCCTCAACAGAATGGGGTAGCTGAAAGAAAGAACAGGGTCTTGATGAAAGCTGCTCGTGCCATGATGAATGAGAAGAAGATGCCACTCTATTATTGGGCTGAGGCTGTTATGATAGCCATGTATATCTTGAATCGAACTCCCACTGCAGGTATTCATGAGATGACACCGTTTGAGAAGCTGTATGGCTATAAGCCAGATGTAAGTCACATGAAAGACTTTGGCTATCTTGCTTATGTGCATATTCCAGATGAAAAAAGGAAGAAGCTGGATCCAAAAGCGCATAAGTGTGTTTTCATTGGGTATTCGCAGGAGAAGAAGGCATACAAATGCAATGATCCCTCTACCAAGGAGACCTTGGTGAGCAGGGATGTTATTTTTGATTAGATGGATTCTTGGTATGTATCACCGACTACAATGCCATCAGATATGCCTTCTACTCATGTATCCATAGTTGATATGCAGCAGAGCACTGCTATGATAGGACCTAGTATTCAGACAACATCCCCATGGACAGGGAGATTGAGGAGCTCACCGTCCACTGACACCAGTATGTCAGTGAGGGGGAGATATAATGTCGCAGACAAAGGAAAAGAGAAAGTTACTGAGGATGTATCTGGGATGATGACACCTGGTAGAATGACTTCTGGATATGAGTCTACTGACACTTTAGACAGTGAACTTGGTATTCCGATTGTCTATATGCCTAGCGCAAGGCAGAGCAGGTACATTCCGCCTCATGAGAGAGGGGAATCGAGCAGTGCACCACAGCTTAGATGCTCACAGAGGGTCACATACCCTGTTGACAAGTTGACATATACTAGCTACACTGCAAAGCATTATGCTTACATGACAAAAGTGATGGAGATCAAAGAACCAGGTACATATGCTGAAGTAGTGAAAAATGAGAACTGGTGTGCAGCCATGGATGAAGAAATGAATGCCTTGGCTGAAAATAAGACATGGGATCTTGTGCCACTGTTTGAAGGAAAAAAGAACATTGGCTGCAAATGGGTCTACAAAATCAAATGCAAGTTAGATGGCAGTGTGGAAAGGTACAAAGCCAGGCTAGTTGCTAAGGGGTATGCCTAACAGTATGGACTTGATTATGAGGAAACATTCAGCCCTATTGCCAAGATAGCAACCATACGCACTGTGATTACCTTGGGTGCTGCTAGAGGCTAGAAATTATGGTAGATGGACGTTAAGAATGCATTTCTTAAGGGTGACTTAGCAGAGGATGTCTATATGGTTCAGCCAGAAGGGTATGTTCACCTTGATTTTCAGCATTATGTATGCAAGCTGAAAAAGGCACTATACGGGCTGAAGCAAGCTCCGAGAGCTTGGCATGCTAGGATCAGTAACTACTTGCAAAGGTTGGGATTTACTGTTGGTAGGGCTGATCACAGCCTATTTACAAAGAAGACTGACAGTTGCGTGGTAATGCTGGTCATATATGTTGATGATTTGATAATCATTGGTAATGATGACTTGGACATATAGCATGTAATGAAGATGCTGAAATCTGAATTTGACATGAAAGATCTCGGTGAGTTGTACTTTTTATGTAATGAGGTAATCAAGGCTGAAAATGGTTCATGGCTGATGTAGAAACATTATGGAATGGAAATGCTGAAGAAGTATGGAATGGCTGAATGCAAACCATTGGATACACCCCTTGATCAGAATGTCAAGTTGGACATTAGCACTGGAGCTGAAATTCAGGATGTGACTATATACAGGCAGATGGTTGGAAGTCTGATCTACTTGACCATCACCAGGCCAGATTTGAGTTATACAGTTGGGCTCATAAGTCAGTTTATGCAAAAGCCCAGGAAGCCACATTTGGATGCTATTAAGCGGATTATGAGATATGTTAAGTCCACTGTAGATTATGGATTGTTCTATATGAGAGATAAGCCCTTGAAACTAGTTGGATACATAGATGCGGATTGGGCAGGATGCTCATATGATCGCAGATCTACGAGTGGTTATGCTTTTGGCTTTGGAAGTGGCATGATTAGCTGGAGCAGCAAGAAGCAACCAACGATTGCATTGTCTAGTAGTACTGGGTAGAGTACAAGGGTGTTGCATTGGCAGCATGTGAGATTTCATGGCTGCTCAAGCTTATGGCTGATTTGGATATTCAGGTGGATACTCCAGTGACCTTATCATGTGACAATCTCAGTAGTGTACTCCTGGCAACGAATCCATTATACCATGCCAGGACAAAACACATAGAGGTACCCTGCCATTTTATCAGAGAGATGGTTCTTGCAGGAAGAGTAGATCTTACGCATGTGAAGACTGATGAACAGGTTGCAGATATCTTTACCAAGTCTTTGGGTAAAGATAAGTTTAGTAGTTTTAGACAGATACTTGGAGTTCATCTGATGATTTGAGCTTGAGGGGGAGTGTTAGAATATCAAGCTCATATTATTCTCATGTTAGTATGTATGACCAACATTAGTCTTGTCCAGTTGTATTAGCAAGTGTGGGACATTAAATAAGTCAGTGGTCTTAGACCTTATGTGAATGGTCCTACAGACCTTAATACTATTGTATACACTTACTCTATGTGTGTGGTTAAGTGAGAATGATTGAATGAAGAAGATGAGAGCATGCTTGCTCCTCACTCCGTAGAAAGCAAAAATCAGAGCTGAGAACGTGCTAGCAGGAGAAGCCGCCTTTGACGCCCTTGCGGAACTCTTTACAGAAGTCCCAATGGCACATCAAGCCCTTCCTCCTCCTGCTAGAGGTCCACTTCCAAGCCAGATCCGTCCTGGAAATATTGATGAGATAGGCCAGCGAATGTAGTCGCGTTGCCAGTTTTTAAGGGAGAGTACAATGAAGACCCCGATCTTCATGTAACAGAGTTTATGGTAGCATGTGTGGCTAACAATGCCAGAACCCCTAAGCATTGGTTAGCAATATTTCCCGCCACTTTCAAGGGCACGGCATTTCAGTGGTATGAGAGACAAGCAGCAGGAACTTTTGGCACATGGGATGACCTGAAGTTGGCATTCCTCACTAAATTCAGGCGTGAAGGTTTTGAAGAGCAGATGCGAGAGGAATTTATGAATTTAAGTCAGTCCTCTAGAGAAAGAGTAGAAGCTTATGTCTCACGAATGGAATCCATCCTGAAGAGATGGACTAACCATAATCTAGATTATGGCATTCAAAAGGGGGTGTTTCTCAAAGGATTACAACCAGAAGTCCATAAGTTTGTGGAGCTGCAAAGACCAGCCACACTGCAAGCTGCAACAGAAGGTGCAAGACTGTACGATGAAGTGGAAGCTAGATTGGCGATGAATACAGGAAGAGGAGAGCTACCTCCTCTGATGCGAGGAATGATGTACCCACCAAATGCAATCCCAGGGACGGTCCCTTACCCCTACCAACAAATGCCCCCAGTATCACAGTATAGTGTACCAAATCCACAGTAGCCACAATCAATGCCTCAAATGATAGTTCAACCACAACAACAATGGTCCCAAACAATTTCCCCAATGCCAAATCAACAGCAACAGTGGAACCCTACCAACTGGAGCCAACAGCCAACAGTTCAAACAGGAGCTCTGAATCAGAATCAGAACAGAGATTCCTCTACATTAGCCCAACCTGTTTATGTAGTGATTACAGAGACTCATCAAAACCCTACTGCCAGTACCTCAGGAGGAGAAAGCTTGAAGGATTAGTTATCCAACTCAGTTGCAAATATCAAAAAGGAGTTGATGGATGTGATTACAGAGCAGCTACAGACGCTGAAAGTGAATACCGCCAACATATCCAATGTGGCAGGAGCAGGAAGAGATGTGATGCGGTCAAATACCTGGTGTGGTAAGTGTCATCAAGCAGGCCATTTAGCCACTGAATGTACATGAAAACCAACCATTCTTGGAGCTTTCTATTCCTATTGTTTGCGGAAGATAGTCCGGCCAAGGCCCAAGAGCCTACCTCCAATTTAGTGGAATTGGAAGTTGCTACCATCACGCGTGCAAAGAAGAAGGAACCACCTATCCAGAAAGAAAATAATCCTCCTGCCAGAACAGTAAAGTTCAATCTTCCAACAGAAGAACAGAATAGAACAGAGCCTTAAAATGCCGTATAGAGCACTACAGTGCCACAGAGAGTCACAGAGATAGTTCCAGAGATAGGACCAGAGGTCCAAGAGATAGAAGAGGAGGAAGTGCCACAAGTGGCAGAAGAAGTTCCCATGATGCCCCTATTGGAAGAAAAAAGAAAAATGAAAATGGGTGTTGCCCCATTCCCTAACCGGTTAGAGAAGCCAGTGGATCCTATTAAGGAATACGATCTGGTCAAAGATCTAGATACCTTTAAACCAAACCTCACATTCCGACAATTATTGATGTTGTCTCCCAGTTGCCGGAAAAGGTTCAAAAGTATACTGACAAGAAGACGTGGCTTAAGGATTGCTCCCTCAATAGCAACAAAGTCCAATAAAGCTACAAAGCTTGTAAAAGAAGTGGACGTAGCTAACGCCTTCCTAGATCCGGGTACCCCAGAGACTGGCGTGTCGATAGAAGGCTGCTTCATTGCAAATGCACTGACTGATGGAGGTTCATCAATGAACATTATGACGAATGTGACAATGAAGGATCTAGGCCTACAAGGTATGCAACCAACCCAATGGCTCATCAGACTGGCGGATCAGAGCAGAATCAAGCCTTTGGGCATTCTCCCATATGTGAAGACTACAGTAGCTAGAAAAGATTATTGGCTAACCTATCTAGAGGTGAAGCCAAACTCTTATGGTACATCCTATCCTCTGTTACTGGGCAGACCATGGCTTTTTGAAGCCAGAGCAAGGATGGATTGGTTCAAAGGAACCTTGAACTTGGGTAGAGGCCCTAACAAAGTGGTGTTGAAGCTCTATGGTGCTCAAAAAGGACATGGATCCACCTCCTTGGAATTATCTTCTGACTCCCCTAATGAGACTACAGATGGAACATCAGCAGATGAAGATGCTGTCAAACAGATCCTTCCCAAGAAAACAGTGGCACGTTCCTTAACAGTGGATACTGTAAGCCGACTCCCAAACGATGCAAAGTCCATGTCAATGGGAGAATACTTCCTGCCTGAACCAGGAACGATTTCCGAAATCACTTCTGACAGTGAGATAGAAGCATGGATGTACTGCTCTCCCTGTTACATGGCCACAGCAGAGCCAGAGACAGAGGCAGAAGATGAAACAGAGAACCTGTTCTTCTCTTACAGAGCTCCTACAGAGACAGAGCCAGAGATAGAGACAGAGCCAGAGACAGAGACAGAGACAGAAGAGGATGGAGATGATAATCAAGAAGAAGGTTATGAAAGCAAGATGGAAGAGTCTATCCCACCTGAAGAGGATACATATGAAGAAGAAGTTTCAGAAGCATCAGAAGCAAACGAGCTCATGCTGTGGGACAGAATGGAGAGGGTACCATTTGGTCTAGTAAATGGATCTTCTCATATGCAAAATCTTTTTAAGAAATGGGTTAAGAAGAATAAGCCGTCTTTCAGCAGTGGCTCTTGCCGCCCTCACCCATCCTTTCCAAAGAAAGATGATGATAATGCACCGTGCCAACAAGCACCAGTCTCACGATTCCAACCGGCATCAGAGGGTCCTTGTTATGTGACATTCCTAGATGCGTCATCAGAAGATGAGTCTTCAAGCCAAGAGGTAATTAATTGTGAAACCAAACTAGAAACGGCTTTAAGCCCATTTCAACATCTCACAGAGCAACCTAAGTCTCCACCAAGAGAAGAAGTTGGTTCTAGTGGGACATCAGAAGAGGACATCACTCCCTTGAAGGAGTCGGATCTGTACCCAGAAGCAGTCCGCGGGACCTTCATCTATGAAGTAGAAGGTGAAAGGCAATTAACTTTTGTGGATGCAGATGGCACTGAACGCCATTTGAAGGTGGGTAGCAACCTACCAGAAGAGGAGTTGTCAACTTTGTACAACTTGTTGAAAGAGAATTTGGACGTGTTTGCTTGGTCCTACAAAGACCTAAAGGGGATTGATCCCACAATATGTCAGCATCATATTGACTTGGAGCCTGATGCCAAGCCAGTACGGCAACGACAGAGGTGAATGAATCCGAATTATTCCACATTAGTGAAAGTAGAGCTGCTGAAGCTTCCGAAAGCCGAGTTCATCTATCCAGTGGCAAATAGTGAATGGGTTTCACCCATCGTGGTTGTACCCAAGAAGAATGGCAAGCTTCGTATATGTGTGGATTTCCGCAAGTTGAATTCCAAAACGAAGAAGGATCACTTTCCTATCCCTTTCACAGACCAACTGTTGGACACAGTGGGGCGAGACATGAGCTTTATTCCCTTCTGGATGGATTTAGTGGATATAACCAAGTGCAGATAGCAGAAGAAGACCAATTCAAAACAACCTTCACCACAGAATGGGGGACCTATGCTTATCGAGTGATGCCGTTTGGGCTCTGCAATGCCCTTGCTACTTTCCAGTGAGTCATGATGGCCGCATTCCAAAATCATCTACACGACTTTATTGAGGTATATTTGGATGACTTCTATGTCTATAGTTTGATCCGTGAACACTGGGGACACCTGGAACAATGCTTTGACCGATGCCGGGAGTATGGGATTTCCCTCAACCCTGACAAATGTATCTTTGGGGTCTCTTCTGGAGTTCTATTGGGCCACATTGTCTCTGCACAAGGGATATCAACAGACCCTACAAAGATCGAAAAGATTGCAGCTCTGACAGCACCCACCAACCTCAAACAGTTGAGGGGATTCCTAGGCCATGTGGGTTACTACAGAAGGTTCATAGCTCATTTTGCAACAAAGGCAACCTCCTTGCACAAGATTTTGAGGAAAGATGCAGAGTTTATTTGGACAGAAGAATGTGACACAGCCTTCAACACTCTGAAGCAGTGTCTGATTGAGGCACCCATTCTACAACCTCCTAATTGGACGAAGGAGTTTCATGTACACACTGATGCATCAATTGAAGGCTTAGGCGCAGTTCTCTGCCAGAAGGGCTCCTCGAAATTAGATCAACCCATCTATTACGTAAGCCGAAAAGTCACGGATAGAGAGCGGAACTATACAGTGACAAAGCTGGAGTGCTTGGCGATGGTGTTTGCCCTAGATAAGTTTCGCCATTACCTACTATCTACCCACTTTAAATTTTATGTGGATCATGAGGCCCTGTCCTTCCTGATGAACAAAGCAGACGTGAAAGGACGAATGATGAGATGTCTCCTTCTATTTTAAGAGTTTGACTTTAAGGTAATTACGAAACCTGGTCGTTCCCATGTTCTGGTTGATCATCTGTCGCGTGTCCCACAGACTGCAGACGAGGAACAGGATGATCCAAACCTCCCTGATGCTTCCCTATTCCTAGTAGAAACTGTAATCCCCTAGTATGCAGACATTGCCAATCTACTAGCAACCCAACAGTACCCTCCTGGTATTTCTAGTTGGGAAAGGAAGAAGCTTATGTTAGAATCAGCCCCCTACACCCTGTTAGGCGGTGCACTGTACAAGAAAGGCAAAGATGAAGTGCTCAGAAGATGTGTTGCAGGAGATGAGATTGGGATTGTTCTGAAGGCTTGCCATGACGAGTCATGTGGAGGCCACTTTGCAGGAGAAGCCACATCCAGGAAGGCTCTGCTAGCAGGATACTGGTGGCCGACCCTCCACAAGGATGCCTATGATTACTGTAAAAGATGTGATGCTTGTCAGCGAATGGGGAAACCTACCAAGACCAGTGTTATGCCACTGCAACCTATCCTTCCTTTAAAGCCTTTTGAGAAGTGGGAAATCGACTTCGTAGGCCCAATTAATCCTCCTACCAGAAGGAAACATAACCGATACATCCTCGTATGTACGGATTATGTCACAAAGTGGTGTGAAGCTAAAGCCCTCAAGCGGGACGATGGTAACAGCGTGGCCCTGTTTATGTATGAGAATATCATCACCCATTTTGGTAGTCCCTTGGAGCTGGTAAGTGACAGAGGCACTCATTTCATTAATAAAGTCATGGATGAGTTGACAGAGCTGTATAAGATCCGGCATCACAAGTCCACTCCTTATTACCCCAGAGCCAATGGCCAAGTCAAAGTCACGAATCTCATCCTTTGCTCGATCCTGACAAGGACGATTGCCGCACATCGTCGTGATTGGGATGATCGACTTACAGAGGCCCTCTGGGCGTACAGAACCTCCCATAAAGCAGCAATAGGACAGACACCCTTCCAGCTGGTGTATGGTACAAAAGCTCCCTATTGAACTGGAATTGTCCTCTTTGCGAGTGGCTATCAAAGAGCGTTTGGGGGACGATGATTCACTACAACGCCATCTCCTACACTTGGAATGTTTGGACAAAACTCGCAGGATGGCTCTACAGTGCATGGAAGCCACACAAGCTCGACGCAAGGCTTACCATGACAGCTTCATCAAGCACAAGGAGTTCAAAGAAGGTGATTTGGTCCTAGCCTATGATTCGAGATTTGGCAAGTTTCCTGGCAAGCTTCAACAGCGGTGGATGGGCCCATATAAGGTACTTGCTGTCAACCCTAATGGCTTGATCCAAGTGCAGACCGTTGATGCCTCTGATGATCCCTTCCTGATCAATGGATATCGCCTGAAGAAGTACTTCCGTCCTTGGGGATCTTGACAATCACGGTCACCTGATCCTTTCCCCCGTTGGCGTGGTACTCTCACTCTTATGATGCTACTTCTGATAGCCATTCTTCAGCCACTCCTGATGAAGTGGACACAACCCTCTGTCCCCTCAACCCCACCTTCCAGCCCTAATCTCTTATCCTCTATTTTCCACCAGCGGCAGTGGCGAGGTGGGTTCTGACAAATGGTATTTCTACCATTCCCTTGCTTAATTTGAAAGAGATATATATATATACACACACATATCGGTCATGGGAGAAAAGGACTTAGGTCCCTGTCATGCCGACCTATTCTTCGAGAAAGGGTGGAAACACTCTCGGGAGAAGGAGAAAAAAAAATAAGGAAAGAAAAAAAAACAAGAAAGAAAAAAACAAAGAGAACAGAAAAATGAAAAAAATTGTTATGGGAGAAAAGGTAGCAATTCCCTGTTATAACAGGCTTCGCTCCAAGAAAAGGTGGCAAAGACCCTTGGACTAGAAGCTGGCTGTGGAAAAGGTGGCAACACCCAGCAGTCCAGAAAGTGGATTCATCAATTTATATCCCCAGGATCCCATTCCAAAGCTGCCTCCCTTGGTACGTTGTGTCCTGGGTCTCTCTGCAGAGTGTCTAACTGTCCTCTAGCATACGACATGTCCTATGTAACACAACGTTCGATTTGATGGCTACCTCCCTGGGTACGCCTCTTCAACAACTGACGATGCGATCTTCATCGACAAACAATTGAGTGATGCGAGCTTTCATCCTAACCGGATGGGGAAGTGAGTATGGTTGCCCTCTGTATCTTTCAACAGAGCGTGAGACAGAGGGTGGGGCGAGTGACCAGTCTTTTTCCTTCAAATCAAATGAGAGGTGAGAAGTGTGAATGAAGTGTTGCACACACGGGATGGGCCTCTCAATGCACAAAGCATGATCTGTTTCTGTGCACTGCACCCTAAGGCTCCCTGGCCTTTCTTCTCACACCGTATGCCAGCACAGGGCGGGATGCAGAGTTGCACCATCAAATGCGCACAAGGCATATAACCTTTGCACAAGTGACTTGAGGATTACATCAATGGGTTTCAGGACACGGTTGCCCTCCTGTATCTATCAGCAGAGAGTGAGACAGAGGGTGGGCTGAGTGTGACTAGAGTTTCTTCAATCAATTACTGAGAGGTGAGATTGAGGGACGTTACGACACTTGGAGTCAGGTACGTTCCCGTTTCCCTATGCACCCATAGGATGGGTCTCTACCATCAACACCGGACACGTCACCCTATTCTGTACACTGCACTGTAAGGCTCCCTTTGCCTTCCTCCTTGCACCTATGCCAGCCGGGTTGGATGCACTAATGTACCATCAATTGTGCACCCTGGCATACTCCCTCTGCATCATCCCCCTTATTGATTTCTAAATCGGGTGTGAGATATGGGTTTCAATCATTCTTCCTCGAGTGATATTAGTCATGGGGCGAGTGACAGTTCTTTCATTCCATTTGAGTGACTGTGAGTTGAGTGCAACATTCCTTGTCCTCGGCGAATTTCCTACGATTCCTTCAACCAGCTACCTCCCTGGGTGCTGTCGCGTGGTCCCTGCCATGACAGGCTGTGTTGTGAAGAACCTTGGTACCTCCTGCAGCAGCCGACAACAACACAGGACGTGCCATCGACAATCAACCTTGATCCTCAACAATATGGGCCAAGTTTTTCTAACCCTACACCTTCTGTTTCTCAGTGACATTTATTTTTTAAGTGTGGGGACGTTAATGGTTGGCCTATTATGTGGTCCTCGGTCCCTGTTGCTCGGTTAACTCTATCTGTTAAGGTTTTAAGTGTGGGGACGTGTCCCTGCGCGTCTACATTGCATACCCCTCTGCATATGCCTCAACCTGCTCATGCCTCTATGCCATGCCTTGCTTTTACCCTGATGAGGTCCCTTCCCGCCCACCCATCCATTTTCCACCCACCCTCGGGGCTATTCCCTTACAGTTTTCCTTCATTCCCTGATTTTCCGGTCCTGCCATGTGAACGTACCCTACGTTCACCACAATCCACATCCAACCTTATAGCCATATTCCTCCCTATGAGCTGATCATTTCTCCTTTTAACCTACCCCTGTTTCGGTGCCCGATTCTCGCATTATTAATTTTTGAAGCCTTTTGTGTACATTAGCCGGTTTTCCATGTGAACGTGCTTTGCTTGCTTCGAAACCGTGATCTGACATCATAGCCCTAACAACCACTTTCTCCCTAACATTTTTCCTTTTTAATCCGTGTCATTTTGATGCACAGTTTGTCCAATATTAATTTTTGCGGTTTCTCGAGACTTTTTCGTGCGTCTTTTTGACATTTTTCCATGTGAACCTGCCCTGTTTGCATCAGAATTCCAGTTTGATTTGACAGCTGTGTCCATCGCACCTTCCCCCACCTTTTTCCTTTTTTCTTCACCCTCTTTCGCCTTCTGGATTTTTAATTATTAATTTTTAAATGTGTTTTCGGACGTATTTTTGGTGTTTTTCACATGTGACCCCCTCCTACTTCCGTCGGAACTGCGTTCTAACACGACAACTCTATACCCCCCTTCCTGCGGACATTTTTCCTTTTTACTGCATGACATTCCGGCGAGCGGTTTGTCCAATATTAATTTCCGATTCCATTTTCGGGTTTTTTTTGGGTTTTTCCCACGTGAACGCATCTTATCTCCATCTGAACTATGTTTTGACATGATAGGATTGGCGGGCACGTCTTTTTGTACATTTTTCCTTTTTCCTATGCCTCGTTTCGATGCACGGATCTTCCGATATTAATTTTTAATTGTGTTTTTTGACCCGTTTTTTGTGTTTTTTGCATGTGAACGCCCTGTCTTTCCCCCGAAACTTCCGTTGCATGTTTCCCCTGTCTTCCCCCTGCCGTCCTGCCCACTTTTTGTTTTTACGACATTTCATTTGGATGACCGGATTGGGAGATATTCATTTTTCTTTCTTTTTCCTTGTTTTCGTGCGCCTCGTCCCGCGCGTGAACGCGCCTGTTTTTTATTTCACGCGTCTCGACGCGCCCCGGTCGCATCCGCGTGCCCCATACCACCATTCGGGTGCTATTTCAATCCCGTCACGGTAAATTTTTTTACCCCGCCCCGCACACGCGCACGGGACGGGGGTACGCCTCTCTTTTATGGCCCTCCCTCCCATTCCCCTATGCCCACCCTCCTATAGGCACCCCATCCCCCGGGCACCCCGCCCATTCCTTTCCCCCACCCCCCGGGCGCCCTTTCCACCCCACCCCACCGGGCACCCTTCCCTTTCACCCCACCCACCCTTTCATTCCCCCCTACCCCCACCCTTCTCTCTCCCCGACCCCTTCCCCCCCCAACCACCTCCCTCCCTCTCTCCCTCTCCCTTCTCCCTGCGTGTCTCCTTCACCTCTCCCTTCCCTCCACCTCCATCTCCTTCCTCTTCTTCCCCTCCTCCTCCTCTCCCTCCCCTCCTCCTCCTCTTCTCCTCCCTCCTCTCCTCCACGATGCCCTCCCTCCCCTGTCCTTCGCCCCTGCCCTGGTTGCCGCTGACGTCGCGCTTGGCGCCCCCTCCTCCATGACGAGTGCCCGCCACCTCCTTCGCCACGTGCTCTGTAGCCCTGCTCTGCGCCCGCCCTCTTCACGCCGACGACCCCGCCGTCTTCGCCTTCGTGGCCTCCTCCCTGCCACCATTGCGCCTCCTCGTGGCGCCCTGATCTGCGCCTGCCCTCTTCGTGGCCTCCTCCCTGCTGCCACTGCGCCTCCTTCGTGGCCCTGCCCTGTGCCCCCGCCGCCTCTGGCCGCCGCCATCGTGCCGTCCCTCTGGCCCGCTACTCCCGCCACCTTGTAGCCGCCGGGTGCCGCCTTATCCGCCGCCGACGCCACGGTGCCCTGCCGCCCTGTGCCTCTGACGCTGCCCCATTGGCCTCTTCGCCACGGCGCCCTGTTGCATCCCGCGCCCGCTAACGGTTCCTCCCTGCCAGGTGCCCCACAATCCCATTCCACCTCCCTCCAAGCCCCCCTTCCTCCCCCACAGGCACACCACACTCCCTACCCCCTCTAAGCCCCCCTTCCCCCCCACAGTCACAAACACCCACCACCCCCACCCAAGCCCCCCGTCACGCAGACACCTGCAGACAACCACCTAACCCCTTCCCTAAGCCCCTGTCCCCCCCCCCGCAGAAACCCAACAGCAGAAAACTACCCCTTTCCAAGCCCATGTTCCCCCCGCAGACAACCGCCGACACCGGCGACAACCGCAGAAAACCCCTCCATAAGCCCCTGTCACACCCGCCGACACACGTAGACACCCGCAGCTACCATTTTCAGTCCACGATCACCCGCAAATATGTGAGTACGCACACATGGATATTCGTGATTGTTCGTGTTGGTGTGCGGGAGTCTATTAGCGAATGTTCGCACGCGGGGACGCGTGTTAGTTGGTCCGTGAGGTGGTGTGCAGTCGGTTGTTCACATGCAGCTGACACACAGTCTATTCCTGGGTATATTCCCAGATTTTTAATTCCAAACTCCGAAACCTTTAAAATACATTGAAATTTTACCCAAAAAAATCATTTAAAATCCCTTAAAATTCAAAAAATTTACAGAAAAATCTTGTTCCCAATCTTTCTGTAGTAAATTGCCATATTTTTTTGAACTGAAAAAATAAAAATTCAGACCATTTTAAAATTCAAAATTCTTTTAAAATACCCAAAAAATAAAAAAAATCATTAAAAAATTCCTTAAAATTCCATTTATATTTTATTATTATTTTTGGAATATTTTTTAAGCTGAAAATGATGTGTCATTTTATTCCATGTTTATTTTATGGTAAAAATACTTCATTAAACACCTAACTTCATCAAAAAAAAAAATCCTCTTTATTTCAAAACACAAACTAAAAATTCTAGAAAAATCCAGATACTTTGGTTCTTTTTGGATTGCTGACGTATATTTTGGATTGAGAAGAGTGCATTCATTGCATTCACATACACCCACTACCAGGTATTTTTTCCTTTATTTTTTTTTTCTCGCTATCCCAAAATCCGCAGTTAATTTTTAAAATGAACCCTAAACACCACCATGGCACGCGCGCTAGGGCCAAACACACCATTTTATAATAAAAATTAACCCGTCGTTCACTTAGCACGTGCTAAGTGCGCTTAAGAGGCACTTTAATATTTTTAATTAAAATAAACCAGCCGTCACAAGAGCACGCACTAGCAAAAAAGCGCTCCACATCACCTTAATTTTTAATAAATGAATTTGCATTTAGAGACCCAGTCTGGGTATCGAAGTCCGGGATTCGGATTAATGCACCGCTCCAACCTAATAATTGGTAATTAAAATTTTAAGAAGGAACCGCCGTTTTCTTGATAAGATTTATCACTTAATAAAAATTCAACCATTTCTTAATAATTTATTAAAATGAACCTTTCATTAAATTAATTCCCCCTCACTACACTTATTTTCCCTTTTTAATGAACTCGTTTCGTGGGATGGGTACGCGAAGTCTTCGGAGTTGTTTCCATGGTCAAACCTGATTATCAAAGTTGTGGTCTTGATATGTGTGGGTTGTTGTTATGTTTTGGTTCAGTTTCTTTGTTACGGTTAAGGGTACGGTGTGTAGTTTTTTTTCTTTATTGCTTGATACGGGGATTTGGGTGTTTGCATGTTGCATAGCATGAAGCTTTCAGTCGCATATGTCTAGAGGTCATGTCGAATTTTTTCTAGGCTGTGGTTTGCTTAGGGATAGTTGGTTGAGTCACATTTTACCATATTGGTTGATATCTTATCCTTGGTTTTTGTCTGTTGTTTTGCAGGCATTCTCCTTGTTTGCCTGTGTTTATGGTGTGTGTGTAACCATCTGAATGGCGCCCTCTCGTACTCCTCCCCCGATTCAGTATGTTCCTTTGGTTGTCCATGATTATTCTTTGTTACTAGATTCGGACGTTATCGCTAAAGCGGGCTTGTCCAAGTTTGTGAGCCTGTCTTTCCCCCTGGTTCCAGATGATCCTTCCCTTTGTGACGAGTTTCTAACCTCTTACAGCAAGAGGTCTGGTCCAGTCCGTGGCACTACTGTTCTTCTGACACCGAAGAGTCTAGGCAAGGCTCTTGGTCTTCCATATCGTGGGGAATCTGTCCCTGCTGCCAAACAGTTGTTTACCAATGATGTTATTTTGAAGCTGTTGCAGAAGCAAACTCAAGATATTATTGATCCAAAGAAGGTCATTACCACGTCAGGAGTGGGTGTTTCCATGATTTCCAATCCCTTATGTAAATAGATATGCCAATTCCTTCAGGACAGGTTCATGCCTGCAAAATCCCCATCTCATTATCTTTCCAAGGAGTTGTTTACAGCTTCCCAAATGATTTTGAAAGGCATAACCATTCATTGGAGTACCTACCTTCTCTCCGAGATGGATCACCATTTTATCCGAGCTACTCGAGGAAATGTGACTAATGTTACATTTGGGTCCTTGCTCTATGTCTTCTTGCTACATGCTGCCCCACCAAAGGAAGTTCCTTTACCTCTAGTTGATCCTCAAGAAGTTCCTCCTCTGCCTCATAATGAAGATGATGAAGTGATAATTGAGGATGATGATTATCCTCCTCCCCTGGTCATTCAGAGAAAACGCCTCAAGAGGGTGGCTGATTCAGTGCCTATTCCTCCAGTTCCAGTGAAAATTCTTGCCCAGTCTTGCAGCAGCTTGCATGCATTCCTTCAGATGCCAAACCTTTTCAGAGCCCATAGAGATGGGATGCTCAACCTTAATATTCCTTCTGTTCACCACCTGGTAACAGGAGATGCTATTCCGTTCCTATGCAAGGATATCCAGAGTTCCATTGAACTTTCGATGATTGCCTGTATCCAACAATTATATTCTTCATTTTATGATGAAGTTCAGCAGTCTAAGGAGGAACTGAATAAGACCACTACTGAGTTAGCCTTTGCTCAGGAGAAATTCTCTGACCTTTGTATGCAAATGGAGCAGCAGACTAAGCTCGTAGATACTCAGAAAGCTGAAATTTCCAAGTTGAAAGCTAAGTTGGCAGAAGCTAGGTCTCAAGTGGTTGTTATAACAGAGGAGAGGGATAAGTTCCAGAAGGAGAGTCAAAAGATGAAGGAGGAGATAGCTGCCCAAGCAGAGAAGTTGAAATCCACCACAGCTATTTTAGACCAGAGCAATGTTCAAATCCAGCAACTCAAAGATCAGTTGGCTTAGTCTCGGTCTAATACACAGAGTCCTATGAGAAGCCAGTGGATCCTATTAAGGAATACGATCTGGTCAGAGATCTAGATACCTTTAAACCAAACCTCACATTCCGACAATTATTGATGTTGTCTCCCAGTTGCCGAAAAAGGTTCAAAAGTATACTGACAAGACGACGTGGCTTAAGGATTGCAACAAAGTCCAACAAAGCTCCAGAGCTTGTCAAAGAAGTGGACGTGTGCAATCTCATATGGATTTGTTATGGTCTTCTTTTGAGCAGTATCAAGAATATGTTCCACCAGATCATTCCTTTTTTGTCCATTATCAACAACAGAAGTTGGCCTTCTATATCAAGCTTTCCACGATGGATTTACCTATTCCAGAGAATGGATGGAGTGGGGCCTGGTCATCAAACTTGCTGATAGAAGTCATAAGGATGGTTTTTGAAGACTGTGTCACTCCAGATACGATGCTTCTGTCTTACATGTATTTGAGGGGTGATTTACTGATTCCAGATGAGGAAGATCTGGCTTGGTATGTCGAGGATGTGGTATTGCAAGCTTCTTTGTATGTCCAACATTTGGAGTTGAGGATTGATGAGATGTTCTAGGGGTATTTTTCAAAGGTGGCTGAGTGTCCTGAGTTTTCATGGCACCCTATGGTTGATTCTGTCATTTTGAATCACCATCAGGTCAAAGCTTCAGCTCATGCCCAGAACACTAACCAACTGAGGGTGGATCTTTTAGCCTATCTTTCCCATCAACCTCCATTTGATACTTCTTTCTTTGAAGCCTATCATCGTAGATCAGCTTTAGGTCCATCCTTACCTTGCTTAACTCATTATCAACAAATGGCTCATAGGTATGATGCTTATATTTCCCTTTTTCAATCTAACCCAAAAGTCATTTTACCCCTTCTTTTCCAACCTCAAGGATCTCCTCAAATTCCTATCTTTACTCATTGTTCTTTTATTGAAGATAGAGTTTTTCTACCTCCTTGTCCTTGTCCTTGTCCTTCCCCATCCCCTGATATTCTATCAACTTTTCCTCCTTACCTTTTAACACCTTTCTTAACAGAATCTCCTCAATTTTGAGCCAATCCATCTTTAATCCATTCCTCATTTTATGATTTTTCCTATCCATCACTTCATCCTCTTTCATTAGTCCCCCTTCCATCTCCTAACACTTCTATTCCTAATCCTCCTCAGTTGGTTAGTGGGTATCCAGTATTTGATCAGAAGATTCTTCGAAGACGAGGCTGGAGTTCAAATGATTCCCTTACTGGACCTCAAATCAATTGGCCATTGATCCCAGGAGAATGGATAAGTGCTAGTCAGGCTTATCAGAATTATCTGCATTTTTCTCAGCAGTATTCTCAGTCTGCAGATCCTTCTGTGCGCTTAACTGCTCATTTTGCTTGGTACCTGGCGTATATGCATAGACATTCTCATAATTATTCAAAGCCTATTCCAAAGTTGTGCATGAATGTCAATGTGAGCATTGATTCCCAGCAATTGGATGTATTGTACTTTCATGCCCTGTGTTTGCCTAGCAGATACCTTGTCATGTTGGAAAGGATGTGCTACCTTCAGTTTTTTCAGAATCCTCCCAAGACATTTGTAGATGAATCCTTATCCATAGATCATTTCCGAAATCACCAATCTTTCAAGAGGGATCATCTTCATTGATACATTTTCCATGTATGGTGGATGATTTTTAATAATAAATCTCTCTTTTTGGAGGAGTCATTCAGATGGTTGTGTTGTGTGCAGTGTTTGTGTTGTGGGTTAATTTATGTAATAAGATCGTGGTGGTTGTCTATTCGATTTACTTTCGTGCGAGCTACATTTTTGGAGAATTGTGGTGATGGTGTTGCTGGTTGGATAGTTGAAGATGCTGATGCAGAAGAAGAAACCTCTTATATCCTTTACAAGTTTGTTGTGATTTCCAGTTTGATAAGAAGTGTTAATGTATAAAGGGTTTTCCTTTCGTTGTATTCTTTATATCAAATACAGGTGATAAGTTGGGGTCGTGGTTGGATGGACTGTTTTTTAAGAGATATTCAAGATCAAAGTTGAGCTTTTGAATGAACTTGTATTCCCTTTTTCCTGGGTCGCGAGGACGCTTCCTTATTAAGTCTGGGGATATGTTGAGTGTTGAAATGATCTGTTTTTTAGCTGATTTTTGTTGTTTTTGAGAGCTGAATGGTTGATTTTATGAGATGATTGATTGGTTTGGAAGTGGTTTGAGAGTGTTTTGGATAGGTTGGAATAGTTTTATTAAGCTCATAATGTTTATTAGTAGAGATGTGAAGTTCTGATGATGTTCTGATATGTTCTGTTTGGTTCTGATTGGTTCTGTTGAGCTTCTGTTTTGTTCTATTTTGTTATGTTTTCTTTCTGAAAGGAGGGATGGAGTATTCATTGATAGGGTTTGAGATTGTTTGGAAGCTTATTGAATAGTTTTTTATGGTTTGGAATGGTTTTGGTATGAGTTATGTGGTTCTGATGCTTTCTGTTGACCTTCTGTAACTCTCTGATGAGCTTCTGATGAGCCTCTGTAGACCTTCTGTATGCTTCTGTATGTGTTCTGATGGATGAGAGTGTAGCTTGGGAAAGTTTTCTAGCCTTGGAAAGCGGTGAATACAAGTGCAAAAGAGCTAAAAGAAGTCAAAAAAGTAGCTGCTGAAGACTCAAGTAAAGACTGGAGTGAAGTGACAGTGGTGAGCTATGAAAGGACACTATAGTGGCTTTGGTGATTCTTCATATCAAACATACCTCTTGGGAGGGGTATCCACGACCTAAGAAGGATTATTGTGAGTGATTATGAGAGATTGTAGTGAGGATATGATGTACTATTGATGGAGAGAGAGAGAGAGAGAGTCAGAGATAGCCAATTCTATTAAAACAGTGTGATTGTATATGAGAGATTGAGAGAGAAGACTATGAAGATATTGAAGATGAATACTATGTGATGTATTTCCATTCAAAGATGGTGTATTCCTTTGCTTTCTTTGTTATATTGATGGATTTTGTGAAGATATTGAAGAATATGGTTGATTCTATCAAATCCGTGGGAGATCTACATGATGCTGCATGAAGATTTGTTGTGCTTGGTGTTCTTTTCTTCATTGTGATCATGTAAAACCTAATAAAAAAGCTTGTTGATGTTACAAGATAGATTTTCTTGCAAGAGAATTCCATTTTTCCTTGGTGTTCCTCTTGGGGCTCCAGGACATTGATGATGGACAGCCTGGTTAGATGGGTCCATACATCTACACTTAGCACGTCGGTGGTCATTATGACTCTCACATGGCCACTAACTCATTACTTATTATATTCAGGTTGTTACACCTATTTATAGCTGGCATAGTTATAGCGCCAGTCGACTAGTGTAGTCGGTTATGCATTGTTTGACTTAGTAGGCCACTTTCCTTTATGTTGTATCTTATCTATACTTTGTGTACATTGTAAAGAGTGTGAAAGAAGAAGAAGAAACCAGCAAGAAAATGTTTTGGCCTCCATCTCTCTTCTTGTCTCTTGAGTGAGCTTCTCCTTGTGCATTCTGTGTGTGTTCGGCATAGCATCTTGAGTAAGTCTCCCCACCACACGATTCTTGACATGGTATCAGAGCCACGCCACTAAAAGAGGCTAATTTCGAAGGCTGAAGTGAAGGAAAAGAAGCAAGGTTCGAGCAAGCAAGCCACAAGTAAGAAGCTCTCCCATCCTTCCATTCTTTCTCTTGGATAGTGCCTGTGGAGGCACCGGAAGCAGAGCAGAGCGAAAATCTCATATTGCAGTGAGATTTTGTGTGCACGAAGAGCGCTGTGGAATCTGAGGCCATTTCAGGCCCCGTTTGAGAGCCGCAAGGTTGCGGACAACAGTTTCACGGTACACTGTGATTTCGGTTGTTTTGACTGAAAGTGGGTGCGCAGGTTACAGATTGCGAATCAATAATTCTTGAGGTATTTGCAAGAAGCAAACATAAGGTTTATCTGCAAAAAGGTTGCAGATTGCATATATTGTTGAGCAGATTGTGAAAAAGGCTGTCTGGTGTATTGCTGTGCACTACAGGTCGAGGGTTACATAAGATTTGCTTGCTGTTTGGTATTAGTTTTGTGATAATGGCAGAGAACAGTGGAAGCCCCATCATTGAGAAGCTCGACAAGAACAACTACCCTTCATGGAAGTTCCGTCTCATGAACTTCCTTATTGGAAAAGGCCTCTACGAGTTTGTTTCAGGTGAAGAAAAGGAGCTGGAGGTGAGTGATCCTCCAACTGCAGAAGAGACAAAGGCACGGAAGGAATAAAATGCAAAAGATAAGAAGGTCATGTATTGGCTGTCTACAGTAATTGACAATAATATGCTGGGACATATTAGAAATGCAGAGAATTCATATGCAGCTTGGACCATACTTGAAAGTATGTTTTCCGTAAATACAAAGGCACGAAAGATTCAACTCAAGCAAGAGTTGAATACATTGAAGAAAGGGAAGATGTCTATCAATGAGTATCCACTGAAGGTAAGGAGCATTGCAGATGCATTGGCAGCGATTGATGCAATGCCCGATGATGATGATTTGGTGTCATCTACCTTGGGTGGACTTAACAATGAAAAGGCTTGGAAGTCTTTTGTAACTTCCGTATATGTCAGAAAGCCATTTCCAGATTTCGATGAGTTGGTCTCCTTGAAGAGATGAACATGCAAAGTGAGACATCTGAAAGAAGTGGTGAACAGGTCCAAGCTTTCTACTCTAATTCAGGAAGGGGACGTGGCAGGTTCTCTTCAAGAGGCCGTGGTACAGGACATGGTAGTGACAACCAGCAAAACAGATTGAATCAGCAATTTGGCGATATGCAGGTTTCAGGAGGTCGTGGTAACTTTAGAGGCAGGGGGAGCTTTAGAGGAAGAGGTGGATGGCAGAACAGAGATTCTAACAACTCTAGTATTGTGTGTCACTACTGTGGCAAAACAGGTCATATTGCAGCCCAATGTTATGCTAAGAAAGATGATATTCGCAGTGGTAAGTTGCAGCAAGGAAACTATGCATCATCTTCACGATAGAATGAAGACAAAAATGAACGTCTAATTGTTATGCAACATATGCTAAATGCTGTTACAGGAAAGGGAACACATGATGTTTGGTATGTTGATTTAGGTGCATCCAATCATATGACCAGCCATGCAGAATGGTTTGGAGAGATGCAGGATTTGCAAAATGCAGGCTATGTGCAGACAGGTGATGATCCATGCCACCCAATTTCACACATTGGAAAAGTTTCCTTGTCCTTGCATGATGGTAAGACAAAGAGCCTTTCAGATGTATTACATGTACCATCTATTACAAAGAACTTGGTGTCAGTCGGTCAAATGGTAGAGCAAGAGCTGCAAGTCAGATTTAATGCAAATGGCTGCTTTGTAGAAGACTTCAATGACAAGTGCAAGTTGGTAGCAAAGGGAAGTAGAGTTGGATGTATGTTTACTCTGGGTGCTGGAATTCCTACTATGAATGCTGATATGTATGCTAAAGGAAAAGGTGTTGTTGCAGATATTGAAATTTGGCACAAACGCATTGGACATGCAAATGTACAAAGGCTGAAATTAATGCAGTCCAAAGGGTTGGTTACAGGTTTGCCTACATTTAGAGTTGTAGAGTTTCATAAGGTATGCGAAGCATGTCAGTTTGGTAAGCAAGCAAGACAACCCTTTTCACATGACAGAGATGTAAGTAGAAATATCCTGATGTTGTGCATACAGACATTTGGGGGCCTACACAAAATGTATCTCTTGGAGGCAGTTCATACTTTGTCACATTCATTGATGATTGTTCTAGAAAGCTGTGGGTATATTTTATGAAGGAAAAGAGTGAAGCGTTTGAGCACTTTAGAACTTTCAAGGCTGCAGTTGAAAGAGAAACAGGCTTGAAAGTAAAGTGCTTGAGGTCAGATGGAGGGGGAAAGTACCTCTTGAATGAGTTCAATGATTTTCTTAGATCTCATGGGATAAAGAGATAGTTCACATGCAGGTATACCCCATAGAAAAATGGGGTTGCAGAAAGGAAAAACAGGCATATTGTAGAAGTTGCACGTGCCTTGATGGGCTAAAAAGAATATGCCTAAGCATTTTTTGTCTAAGGCTATTCATACTGTTGTTTATATTATGAACAGAACTCCCACAGCTGCAGTTCATGGTATGACCCCCGAAGAATGTTTTACAGGTAAGAAGCCTGATGTCTCACACTTGAAAGTGTTTGGTTGCATTGTGTATGTTCATGTGCCAGATGAGTTGCGTAAGAAACTAGATCCAAAGGCTGAAAAGTGTGTCCTTATTGGATACTCTTTAGAGCAAAAAGGGTGTCACTATTATAATCCTATCACATGTAAGTTCAGAGTGAGCAGGGATGTCATCTTTCATGAAATGAGCAGTTGGTATGCATCTAGTTGTGATGCATTGGATGATGATGATGATCATGACACTCATGTGCAGGCTGAAAAGCAAGAATCATGGACTCTTAGTGGACCAGAGATGTCATCTGGTAGTCCTTGGTCTGGGAGACTAAGGAGTAGCTCTATATCTTCAGGTGCATCTAGTAGCACTATAGGTAAAGACAAAGAAAAGAATAAAGTGTCAGATGGCATTGATGCAGTTCTTGATGGAGACTCCAGTGGCTCAAAGAGCTTGGATGATGAGCTTGGCATTCCTTCTGTCAGGACACCAGGTGTACAGAGAGCTCATAGTAATGTAAAGGCTCCATTGAGTAATCCGGTGGTACGTAGATCTAGCAGGGTCAGATACCCTGTTAAAAGATTTGGTTTTGAAGGTTATGTAGCTCACCATTATGCTTATATGGTGGAACTAGTTGAGGATGTTGAGCCCACATGTTTTGAGGAGGCTGTTGGTCATGCTCATTAGGATGCAGCAATGGATGAGGAGATGGCTGCATTAGAGGCCAATAAGACTTGGGATCTAGTATCATTGCCGAAGGGCAAGAAAGCTATTGGATGTAAGTGGGTTTATAAGATTCAGCACAATGCATATGGTTCTATTAGTAGGTACAAAGCTACGCTAGTTGCAAAAGGCTATGCCAGACATATGGCATAGATTATGAAGAAACCTTCAGTCCAGTTGCTAGGATGGCAACTATCAGATGTGTGATTGCTTTGGCACCAGCCAAACGTTGGAGGTTGCAACAAATGGATGTGAAGAATGCCTTCTTGCATGGTGATTTGCAGGAAGAAGTGTATATGGATCAACCAGCAGATTATGAAGATTTAGAGCATCCCACGTATGTGTGCAGGTTGAAGAAGGCCCTCTATGGGCTCAAGCAAGCACCTAGAGCATGGTCTGACAAGATCAGAGAGTATCTTGTCAATATTGGCTTTTATGTTTCTGATGCTGATCACTCACTTTATGTGAGAAAGGGAGATGCAGGTTTTGGCATCATAGTCATCTATGTGGATGACTTGATTATTACAGGTGATAGTGATAGTGGGATTGCTGAAGTCAAGAATTTCTTGAAGAAGAAGTTTGAGATAAAGGATTTAGGTGAGCTAAGGTACTTCCTTGGCATTGAGGTGATCAGATGTGATGATGGTATATGGCTATCCCAAAGACAGTATGGCTTGGATATGTTGTCCAAGTATGGTATGACAACATGCAAACCACTTTCAATCCCGTTGGAGCAGAATGTAAAGTTGAGTGCTGATGTTAGCGATGAGATAGAAGACCCTACTATGTTCAAGAGGATAGTGGGGAGTTTGATCTACATGACCATTACAAGGCCAAAGACTTGAGCTACGTTGTTGGTCTTGTGAGTTAGTTTATGCAAGTACCTAAAAAGCCACATTTGGATGCAGTTAGACACATATTGAGATATGTGAAGTCCACATTACATTATGGACTTTTCTATGAGGTAGGTACAGATGTACAGGTGCTTGGATACACAGATGCAGATTGGGCTGGTAGTATGTCTGATAGAAGATCCACCAGCGGATACATGTTCTCTCTTGGTAGTGCAGCAGTTGCTTGGAGTACTAAAAAGCAATCTACAGTTGCTTTGTCGAGTACAGAGGCTGAGTATAGAGGTGCTGCTATTGCAGCATGTGAGGTAGTATGGCTACAGAAGTTAATGGCTGATTTGGATGTGCAGGTGGAAGGTCCAATTGTCATTTATTGTGACAACATGAGCAGTATACAGTTGGCTAGGAACCCTGTGTTCCATGCCAGGACAAAACATATTGAGGTACACTACCACTTTGTGAGAGAGAAGGTACTAGCAGGTGAGATTGACTTGGTGTATATCAGCACACAGGATCAGATAGCTGACATCTTCACAAAGGCATTGGGTACAGAGAAGCTTCAAAAGTTTTGAAGCTTACTTGGAGTTGCAGAGATGCAGTTGAGCTTAAGGGGGAGTGTTGAGATGACAAGCTCAACACATGCGGATATTGATGATGGACCGCCTGATTAGATGGGTCCACACATCTACACTTAGCATGTCGGTGGTCATTATGACTCTCACATGGCCACTGACTCATTACTTATTATATTCAGGTTGTTACACCTATTTACAACTGGCATAGTTATAGCGCTAGTCGACTAGTGTAGTCGATTATGCATTGTTTGACTTAGTAGGCCACTTTCCTTTATGTTGTATCTTATCTATACTTTGTGTACATTGTAAAGAGTGTGAAAGAAGAAGAAAAAACTAACAAGAAAATGTTTTGGCCTCCATCTCTCTTCTTGTCTCTTGAGTGAGCTTCTCCTTGTGCATTCTGTGTGTGTTCGACGCAGCATCTTGAGCAAGTCCCCCCACCACATGATTCTTGACACCAAATGGATATGACACAACAGGTGTCAAAATTCTATGTTGGGTTGAATCCACCCATAAACACTCGATTGGAATCAATGCACCCAATGGACTTGCAAGATGCATTACTACGAGCAAATCCAATCGTCCAAGAACTTAAATCAGGCAATTGTAGCAAAAAATGACTATGGAGATCAGGATAAGAGATGCCATACATGTGGAGGGATAGGGCACATCCATAGGAGATGTCCCTACCATCAATGCTGTCAAGATTGTGGGAGAGAAGGAAGGAGTCTCACTTGTAGCTTTCTTGCTTGCACAATGGGGGAATACACACAAAAGGTGGAGGCTGAAAACAGTTTTTCTCTTCTTAGTTATGTAAGCCAAAAAGAACTCTCATACAAAGAAATAGAAGAACCCTATATATGGGTCTCAAACCAAACTCAACTAACTAAGGTGGCATACTAACTGAGCCACGAACTAGAGTAGATAAGGATAGCTGTCATCTAGCTATTATTCATGGGCGACGTACCAACCGCATCTGCAACTGACAAGTCGGTGACATAAATGCACAACGGTCACCCTGGCATATCACGAGTGGAGCTCGATATCTCAACACTCCCCCTCGAGCTCAATCCCAATTCCTGCACACCAAGTAGGTCTCTGAACTTATGCAGCTTCTCTGCGCCCAATGCCTTCGTAAATATGTCAGCTACCTGATCCTCTGTGCTGACATAAACTAGATCAATAAGACCTAGTAAAACCCTCTCCCGCACATAGTGATAATGCACCTCAATGTGCTTTGTTCTAGCATGATAGACTGGGTTATTTGCCAAGTGTATACTGCTCATGTTGTCACAATAAATGACAATTGGCCTATCTGTAGGCTGATGCATATCATAAAGTAGCTTATGCAACCAAGCTACCTCACATGCAGCCATTGCTGTGCCCCTGTACTCAGCCTCTGTGCTCGACAAGGCAACTGTAGGCTGTTTCTTGCTGCTCCAAGTGACTGCAGCACTCCCAAAAGAGAACACATATCCACTGGTAGATCGTCTATCAGAAATACTACCAGCCCAATCAGCATCAATGTATCCATGCAACTGTATCTGAACCCCATTCTCATAAAGTAGTCCATACTGCAATGTGGACTTCACATACCTGAGTATGCGTCTAGCCGCATCCAAATGTGGTTTCCTTGGAGCCTGCATAAACTGACTTACCAATCCAACAGCATAGCTCAAATCTGGCCTGGTAATAGTCATATAAACCAAACTTCCTACTATACGTCTGTACATAGTAGGGTCTTCCAGAAGCTCACCTGCATCTACGCTCAGCTTCACATTCTGCTCCAAAGGAACTGAGATAGGCTTATAGCCTGTCATCCCATATTTGGACAGCATGTCCAATCCATACTGCCTTTATAAGAGCTGTATCCCACTTGGTGATCTAATCACCTCAATGCCCAAGAAATAACGCAGCTCTCCCAAATCCTTCATCTCAAACTTCTGCTTCAATAGCATTTTCACATAAAGGATATCTTCATCACTATCACCTGTCATAATCAAATCATCAACATAAATGACAAGTAGCATAATACCTTTCTCTGTTTTTCTCACATAAAGTGAGAAATCTGCCTTGGAAATCTGAAAGCCAATGGTGACAAGATATTGTCATATCTTGTTAGACCATGCTCTAGGTGCTTGCTTCAAGCCATACAAGGCTTTCTTCAACCTGCAAACAAACTCAGGATGAACAGCATGCACATAACCTGGTGCCTGCTCCATATAGACCTCTTCTTGCAAATCACCATGCAAGAAGGTATTCTTTACATCCATCTAATGTAAAGACCATTCCTTTGATGCAGCCATAGCAATGACTGCTCTTACAGTTGCCATCCTTGCAACGGGACTGAATGTTTCTTCATAGTCAATGCCATATATTTGTGCATACCCCTTGACTACTAATCTTGCCTTGTATCTGTTCACAGAACCATCTGCATTGTGCTTCACCTTATAAACCCACTTACAGCCAATTGCATTCTTACCTTTAGGCAAAGGTACCCATTCCCATGTAACATTTGCTTCCAAGGCATCCATTTCTCCATTCATGGCTTTCTCCCATTTTTCTTTTCCCATGGCTTGCTCAAAAGAAGTGGGTTCTGGTTCCTATATCACTTTGACCATATATGCATAGTGAATGGATGTAAATCCATCATATTTCAGCCTATCCACAGGATACCTAGCTCTCGTAGACCTGTGCAAAATAGGTTCACTCCCAGGTGCTCTCAAAATATCCCTGGTCTTCCTTACTCCAGGTGTAACAATAGAAGGAATACCCAAATCATCAATGCTCTGTTCTGAGCCACTGGATTCACCATCCACAGAAGAGTGACCTGCATTCACATCAAACATGGGCTGATCAACCTTCTCTTCTCCTTTTCGTGATACCTGCATACCACTATCTACATTGCTTTGAGAAGATTCTCCTTATCTCAATTTGCCTGTCCATGGTGAAGAATGTGAACCACTGCTAGAGGACGCTCCAGGTCCACTAATATTTTGTGACTGCTGCTGTGAATTCTGTGCAGCATTACCATTTTGTGCATCTACAGCATCAATCACATTTACTGGTTTATACCAGCTACTCATCTCATCAAAAACAACATCTTTGCTCACTGTAAACTTACGAGTAGAAGGGTTATAGCATCTATACCCTTTTTGCTGTGCAGAGAGTAACCAATAAAGATGCACTTCTCAGCTTTTGGATCCAACTTGGATCTCAACTCATCTGGCACATGTACATAGGCAATGCAACCAAAAAATTTTAAATGAGAAATATCTGGTTTCCTACCAGTATACCTCTCCTCTGGAGTCATCCCATGTATTGCTGCAGTGGGAGTCCTGTTCATTATGTAGACTGCTGTAGCAACTGCCTCAGCCCAATAAAAATCTGGCAAGTCTTTTTCATTGAGCATGGCACGAGATACCTCTCCAATATGCCTGTTTTTCCTTTCTGCAATTCCATTTTGTTGTGAGATATGACTGCATGAATATTGCTGCTTTATGCCATGCTCCTGCAGGAACCTTGCAAACTCATTTGAGAGGTACTCTCCCCCTCCATCTGACCTTAGGCATTTTATTTGCAGACCTGTTTCTTTTTCAGCCATAGCCTTAAGGGTTTTGAAATGCCCAAAAACTTCACTTTTCTTTTTCATAAAATACACCCAAACTTTTCTACTATAGTCATCAATAAAAGTGACAAAATAATGACAGCCTCCAAGAGATGCAGCTTCAGTAGTCCACACATCAGAGTGGATTAATTCCAATGGCTTCTTACTCTCCTGAACATGTCTAGGAAATGGTTTCGTTGCCTATTTTCCAAACTGACAGGCTTCACATATCTTATGCATTTCTGCAAGCTTGAATTTAGGCAATCCTGCAACAATATTTTGGGTCTGCATTGATTTAAGTCGATGTACATTAACATGACCAATGCGTTTATGCCAGATATCAATATCTACAACTACACCGGTCCCATGTGCAAACATTGCTGCACTCAATTCAGGCATGTCTGCATCCAATGTAAACATTCTACCCTTCTTCTTTCCTTTTGCTATCAAGCGACCTTTATTTTTCATATCCTCAACAAAGCATCCATGAGGATTAAATCTGACCTACAAGCCCTGCTCAACCATTTGACCAACAAAAACCAAATTCTTGGTGATATTCGGGACATGAAATACATCCGACAGGTATTTCTTTTTCCCATCCTGCATAGACAAAGGAATTTTTCCAATCTGCACAATAGGATGTGCAGTATCATCACCAGTCTCCACAAATCCTGGTTTTTTCATTTTCCTTGCATCCTCCATCCATTCTGCATGACCTGTCATGTGGTTTGATGCACCTGAGTCAACATACATTGTTGCTTTCTTCTGCACTTGTCACAGAATTGTTCATGTGCTGCACCATGAACAAATGCTCATTTCTATCATCACCCTGTCTACTAGAAGATGCATAATTCCCTTGTTGTAGTTTTCCATTCATGATGTCATTCTGCTTTTTATAGCAGTTTTTAGCCATATGACCCATTTTGCCACAGAAGTAGCATTCAACATTACTGTTTGCATTTTGGCCTCTTTGCCATCCACCACGACCTCTTTGGCTCCCCCTGCCTCTAGAGTTACCACGTCCTCCTCCAAAGGACTGGTTTTCTTGAGTTTGCTGCATATTCTGATTTCTACCACAGCCTCCAAATCGGCCTCCTCTACCTCTGCCTCTACCTCTTCTAGCATTTGAGTAGAAGACAGCTTCTTTTGAAGTTCCTCCTGAAGAAGATGCACCACCATTTCTCTGCTCCTCAGAAATTAGAAGAGCAATCAACTCCTCAAAATCAGGAAATCTTTCACGAACTGAAATGGATGTTCGAAATTGTGCATAATCCTTTCCTAGACCATTCAAGGCCACAGAAACTAAATCATCATCTTCCACTGGTGACCCAATGGAAGCAAGTGCATCTGCAATCTTCTTCACCTTCATGTGGTAGTCATTGATTCTCATATTTTCTCTTTACACATTATGCAACTCTTGCTTGAGCTGCATTTTCCTGGCTTGAGTATTTGTGCTATATATTTTTGATAAAGTATCCCATGCCTCCTTTGGCGTACTTGCATCCTGAATATGCACAATCATAGAGTCTGAAATACTGATAAACAGCCAGTACATAACTTTCCTGGCTCTCTCATGCCATGCTTTAAATGCATGCATTTGCTGTTGATTGGGAACATCAGGAAGAACTGGTTCTTCTTCATTTCCTGCAACAAACTCCCAATATCCTTTTCCCATAAGGAAATTTGTCATTCTAAACTTCAATGCTTGGAAGTTGTTCTTGTCAAGCTTTTTAGTGACAATCTGGGGGAGAGAATCAGACGCCACTATAGAACACTGCAAAAGTTCTCTCACTGCAAAGAACACAGCTTCAGCCTCACAAGGGCTAATCTGCAAAACTGACAAAAGTGGTATTTGACCACACAGTCACTTCCTAGTGACGATTTTGCATCAACAGGCAACAAGGATGATTCTGTAACTCCCAATGTCTCTGCACACAAGCATACGATGCAATTTCTACAGTAACTTTTCACCGACCTGTAGAACAGTGGTCGCACAGCATAAAACAGGGCCTTTTCTTGAGTGCGTGCGGAAAACTTCCGCCTCCAAAACAGGCCCCGAAATGGCCTCAAATAAACAAAACAGAGCAACAAAGGGCTAAAGCCCTTTTCACAGTATATACTGCCCTCTTGCTTCACCGCGAAGGGCGTCTCAACCTGAGACAATGCACTCTTGCAATTTTCGGCTGTGCTATCTGCAGAGATCTGCTCCCAAAACAGAAAGTGAAAGCAACGTTGCTCCTCTTACCAGAACACCGCGAGCTTGGCTTGCTTTCTTGAGCTCCTTACCACGAACAAGGCTCTGATACCATGTCAAGATTATGGGAGAGAAGGAAGGAGTATCACTTGTAGCTTTCTTGCTTGCACAATGGGAGAATACACACAAAGGTGGAGGCTGAAAAACAGTTTTCCTCTTCTTAGTTGTGTAAGCCAAAAGAACTCTCATACAAAGAAATAGAACCCTATATATGGGTCTCAAACCAAAGACAACTAACTAAGGTGGCATACTAACTGAGCCACGAACTAGAGTAGATAAAGATAGCTGTCATCTAGCTATTATTCATGGGCGGTGTACCAACCGCGTCTACAACTGACAAGTCGGTGACATAAATGCACAACGGTCACCCTGGCATATCACGAGTGGAGCTCGATATCTCAACACTGCCCCCCTCCTCATTCATCAGGCGGAGACACCCCCTCCCGTGAACACAGAGAGAGAGAGAGAGAGAGAGAGAGAGAGAGAGAGAAAGAAAGAAAGAAAGAAAGTTATATTAACGTCTTCTAAAGACCAAAACTGGCCTATGAGACAAACTGTGATACAACTGATGAGGTCCAGCTATCCAAAATAAAAGTGCTGAATGAAAAGCTAAAAACTAGAAACTGAAAATACGGTGCTGTGAGTGTGATAGGTGTCGTGTATGTGTATGTGCGTATGTAGCTCTGGTACTCCAGATAATGGCTACAAAAGGGGAACAAATGTCGGCTGTGATAGGGGAACAACTGTCGGCTGTGATAAAGTGGTGTGATATGTATATGTAACAGATGCAGGGAGATATACTATCCTGGGATGTAGTAGCAGTCGTCGAAGTCGCTAATAGCAGGTGATCCCTCCTGGATGCAGGATGTGGTACATCGGCGGTGGAGAAAGAGCAAACTGGAGGTCTGAGATCCAATGTGTTGAGTGTCGTCGGATCTTAGTCTGCTGTCGATGTAGATCAAGAATCCTCCGGATCTCCTGTCGGTGTGGCTGTGGGGTCTGAAACCCACGGATCCTCGTGCGGCGCCGGGTACGCTGGTCCTCAGCCTGCTGTAGTATGAGCCCGGAGGTCTGGCTGGAGGCTGGTACAGTAGTTCTCACTCTGTCTATCTGAAAGAACTGTGTAATAGTCGTCTGGGTGGGCCCCTCTCTGACTGGGACCCGCTGTGTGCTCTGCTCTCTGATGTGCCATGCCTCTCCCAGAAAACGGCCAAATGATCTCTGATCCATATCAGTCATACATCCCTGAAGTGAGCTACTCAATGTGTATCTAGATCTCAACTCTGAGTATGTCGGGCATCTGAGAACAAAATGCTCCTCACTCTCCACCTCTGATCTGCAAAGGGGGCATATCCTCTCCTCCCGTGGGATGCCACTGGCTCTGCCACTCTCAATCATAAGCTGATGTGATGATACCCTGAGCTGTCCAATAAGAACTCTCAATCGATGTGGCATATAGATCTGCATATATCTCGGAATCTCTATGAATCCCTGCTCTGATATGCTCAAGAACTGTGTATAATAATGTGCCATCTTCGATGGCAGTGGCTGTGCAGGGCTGACCCATGTCCTCTGTATATAAATATGCCATATCTCCTGTCTGATGACTATGTTCCTCTCAGAGAGAGAGAGGGTGTAAGTGGGAGCCTCAGTATCATATAGAAGAGGTGGGAGTCTATCAATGTCCAGCCCATGTCTGTCAAACCAAGCTCTAGTCTGTGCATACCATTATGTGGTATCCCCCGCTCGAGCCATCTCCTAAGATGCCATATATGCTCTGTATGCAATGAGATCTCTGTCCATGTCCTGAAATCTGTGTAGGAAGCAGACTGTCTGAAATAATGCCTCGACTAGCATGGGCGGTGTGGCAAGCTCTGCTCGCACAATGTCATGTGGGACTGAGGCCTTGCTGCGAATCAATCTAGATATCATGATCACCTGAGGTCTCTCCATCAATGTCCATACATAATCGGCAAGGCCTGGCCCCCATATAGCTACTCCATACATCAGTGCTGGAGTGACTAGAGTATCAAAGAGCCACCCCTTGGTGCGGGGCTCCTGGAAATGTGCCTGATGACACTGTCGCTCCATAAGAGCCAATGCTGAGTATCCTCTAGTGAGGCGGTCACGAGCTGCCTGTGTCATCGAGAAAATCCCTGAAGCTATTGTAAAGGTGACTCCCAAATATACATATGATCTAGTGACCTCAATACTCCCTCCTGCTGCCATGAAAATACTCTGTCTGCGTATCTGAGCTGATGTATGGAATATAAGAACCTTGGTTTTACCAAGGTTCACTGTCATGCCTCTCTGTATGCAAAAATCATCCAATGCTAATAAATGCTGTTGTAATCCCTGAGCTGAATCTGAGACCAACACAATGTCATCTGCATATAGTAAGATATGAACTGTTGCTCCACTGAGTTCTATACCTCCACCGGCTCGCTGTTGAATAAACTCTGCTATCTCATCAATGTATAGCCCAAATAGAGTCGGTGAGAGTGGGCATCCTTGTTTCACACCAATGGTGTGTCAAGATTGTGGGAGAGAAAGAAGGAGTCTCACTTGTAGCTATCTTGCTTGCACAATGGGGGAATACACACCAGGGTGGAGGCTGAAAACAGTTTTCCTCTTCTTAGTTGTGGAAGCCAAATGAACTCTCTTACAAAGAAATAGAAGAACCCTGTATATATGGGTCTTAAACCAAACTCAACTAACTAAGGTGGCATGCTAACTGAGCCACAAACTAGAGTAGATAAGGATAGCTATCGTGTAGCTATTATTCAGGGGCGGTGTACCAACCGCGTCTACAACTAACACGTCGATGACATAAATGCACAACGGTCACCCTGGCGTATCACGAGTGGAGCTCGATATCTCAACACTCCCCCTCGAGCTCAATCCCAATTCCTGCACACCAAGCAGGTCTCTGAACTTGCGCAGCTTCTCTGCGCCCAATGCCTTCGTGAATATGTCAGCTACCTGATCCTCTGTGCTGACATAAACTAGATCAATAAGACCTAGTAAAACCCTCTCTCGCACATAGTGATAATGCACCTCAATGTGCTTTGTTCTAGCATGATAGACTGGGTTATTTGCCAAGTGTATACTACTCATGTTGTCACAATAAATGACAACTGGCCCATCTGTAGACTGATGCATATCATAAAGTAGCTTATGCAACCAAGCTACCTCACATGCAGCCATTGCTGCACCCCTGTACTCAGCCTTTGTGCTCGACAAGGCAACTGTAGGCTGTTTCTTGCTGCTCCAAGTGACTGCAGCACTCCCAAAAGAGAACACATATCCACTGGTAGATCGTCTATCAGAAATACTACCAGCCCAATCAGCATCAGTGTATCCATGCAACTGTATCTGAACCCCAGTCTCATAAAATAGTCCATACTGCAATGTGGACTTCACATACCTGAGTATGCGTCTAGCCGCATCCAAATGTGGTTTCCTTGGAGCCTGCATAAACTGACTTACCAATCCAACAGCATAGCTCAAATCTGGCCTGGTAATAGTCATATAAATCAAGCTTCCCACTATGCGTCTGTACATAGTAGGGTCTTCCAGAAGCTCATCTGCATCTGCGCTCAGCTTCACATTCTGCTCCAAGGGAACTGAAATAGGCTTACAGCCTGTCATCCCATATTTGGACAGCATGTCCAATCCATACTGCCTCTGCAAGAGCTGTATCCCACTTGGTGATCTAATCACCTCAATGCCCAAGAAATAACGCAGGTCTCCCAAATCCTTCATCTCAAACTTCTGCTTCAATAGCATTTTCACATGAAGGATATCTTCATCACTGTCACCTGTCATAATCAAATCATCAACATAAATGACAAGTAGCATAATACCTTTCTCTGTTTTTCTCACATAAAGTGAGAAATCTGCCTTGGAAATCTGAAAACCAATAGTGACAAGATACTGTCCTATCTTGTCAGACCATGCTCTAGGTGCTTGCTTCAAGCCATACAAGGCTTTCATCAACCTGCAAACAAACTCAGGATGAACAGCATGCACATAACCTGGTGGCTGCTCCATATAGACCTCTTCTTGCAAATCACCATGCAAAAAGGCATTCTTTACATCCATCTGATGTAAAGACCATCCCTTTGATGCAGCCATAGCAATGACTGCTCTTACGGTTGCCATCCTTGCAACCGGACTGAATGTTTATTCATAGTCAATGCCATATGTTTGTGCATACCCCTTGACTACTAATCTTGCCTTGTATCTGTTCACAGAACCATCTGCATTGTGCTTCACCTTATAAACCCACTTACAGCCAATTGCATTTTTACCTTTAGGCAAAGGTACCAATTCCCATGTAGCATTTGCTTCCAAGGCATCCATTTCTTCATCCATGGCTTTCTCCCATTTTTCTTTTCCCATGGCTTGCTCAAAAGAAGTGGGTTCTGGTTCCTGTATCACTTTGACCATATATGCATAGTGAATGGCTGTAAATCCATCATATTTCAGCCTATCCACAGGATACCTAGCTCTCGTAGACCTGCGCAAAGTAGGTTCACTCCCAGGTGTTCTCAAAACATCCCTGGTTTTCCTTACACCAGGTGTAACAATAGAAGGAATACCCAACTCATCATCAATGCTCTGCTCTGAGCCACTGGATTCACCATCCATATAAGAGTGACCTGCATTCACATCAAACATGGGCTGATCAACCTTCTCTTTTCCTTTTCGTGATACCTGCATACCACTATCTGCATTGCTTTGAGAAGATTCTCCTTATCTCAATCTGCCTGTCCATGGCGAAGAATGTGAACCACTGCTAGAGGACGCTCCAGGTCCACTAATATTTTGTGACTGCTGCTGTGAATTCTGTGCAGCATTACCATTTTGTGCATCTACATCATCAATCACATTTACTGGTTTATACCAGCTACTCATGTCATCAAAAACAACATCTCTGCTCACTGTAGACTTACGAGTAGAAGGGTTATAGCATCTATACCCTTTTTGCTGCAGAGAGTAACCAATAAAGATGCACTTCTCAGCTTTTGGATCCAACTTGGATCTCAGCTCATCTGGCACATGTACATAGGCAATGCAACCAAAAATTTTCAAATGAGAAATATCTGGTTTCCTACCAGTATACCTCTCCTCTGGAGTCATTCCATGTATTGCTGCAGTGGGAGTCCTGTTCATTATGTAGACTGCTGTAGCAACTGCTTCAGCCCAATAAAAATCTGGCAGGTCTTTTTCATTGAGCATGGCACGAGATACCTCTCCAATATGCCTGTTTTTCCTTTCTGCAATTCCATTTTGTTGTGGGATATGACTGCATGAATATTGTTGCTTTATGCCATGCTCCTGCAGGAACCTTGCAAACTCATTTGAGAGGTACTCTCCCCCTCCATCTGACCTTAGGCATTTTATTTGCAGGCCTGTTTCTTTTTCAACCATAGCTTTAAGAGTTTTGAAATGCCCAAAAACTTCACTTTTCTTTTTCATAAAATACACCCGAACTTTTCTGCTATAGTCATCAATAAAACTGACAGAATAATGACAGCCTCCAAGAGATGCAGCTTTAGTAGTCCACACATCAGAGTGGATTAATTCCAATGGCTTCTTACTCTCTTGAACATGTCTAGGAAATGGTTTCCTTGCCTGTTTTCCAAACTGACAGGCTTCACATACCTTATGCATTTCTGAAACCTTGAACTTAGGCAATCCTGCAACAATATTTTGGGCCTGCATTGATTTAAGTCGCTGTACATTAACATGACCAATGCGTTTATGCCAGATATCAATATCTGCAACTACACCGGTCCCATGTGCAAACATTGCTACACTCAATTCAGGCATGTCTGCATCCAATGTAAACATTCTGCCCTTCTTCTTTCCTTTTGCTATCAAGCGACCTTTATTTTTCATATCCTCAACAAAGCATCCATGAGGATTAAATCTGACCTGCAAGCCCTGCTCAACCATTTGACCAACAGAAACCAGATTCTTGGTGATATTCGGGACATGAAATACATCGGACAGGTATTTCTTTTTCCCATCCTGCATAGACAAAGGAATTTTTCCAATCTGCACAATAGGATGTGCAGTATCATCACCAGTCTCCACAAATCCTGGTTTTTTCATTTTCCTTGCATCTTCCATCCATTCTGCATGACCTGTCATGTGGTTTGATGCACCTGAGTCAACATACCATACATCATTGCTTTCTTCTCCACTTGTTACAGAATTGTTCATGTGCTGCACCATGAACAAATGCTCATTTCTGTCATCACCCTGTCTACTAGAAGATGCGTAATTCCCTTGTTGCAGTTTTCCATTCAAGATGTCATTCTGCTTTTTATAGCAGTCTTTAGCCATATGACCCATTTTACCACAGTAGTAGCATTCAACATTACTGTTTGCATTTTGACCTCTCTGCCATCCACCACGACCTCTTTGGCTCCCCCTGCCTCTAGAGTTACCACGTCCTCCTCCGTAGGACTGGTTTTCTTGAGTTTGCTGCATATTTTGATTTCTACCACGGCCTCCAAATCGGCCTCCTCTACCTCTGCCTCTACCTCTTCCAGCATTTGAGTAGAAGACAGCTTCTTTTGAAGTTCCTCCTGAAGAAGATGCACCACCATTTCTCTGCTCCTCAGAAATTAGAAGAGCAATCAACTCTTCAAAATCAGGAAATCTTTCACGGACGGAAATGGATGTCCGAAACTGCGCATAATCCTTTCCTAGACCATTCAAGGTCACAGAAACTAAATCATCATCTTCCACTGGCGACCCAATGGAAGCAAGTGCATCTGCAATCTTCTTCACCTTCATGTGGTAGTCATTGATGCTCATATTTTCCCTTTGCACATTGTGCAACTCTTGCTTGAGCTGCATTTTCCTGGCTTGCGTATTTGTGCTATACATCTTTGACAGAGTATCCAATGCCTCCTTTGGCGTACTTGCATCCTGAATATGCACAATCATAGAGTCGAAAATGCTGATACACAGCCAATACATAACTTTCCTGGCTCTCTTATGCCATGCTTTAAATGCCTGCATTTGCTGTTGATTGGGAACATCAGGAAGACCTGGTTCTTCTTCATTTCCTGCAACAAATTCCCAATATCCTTTTCCCATAAGGAAATTCGTCATTCTAAACTTCCATGCTTGGAAGTTGTTCTTGTCAAGCTTTTCAGTGACAATCTGTGAAAGAGAATCAGATGCCATTACAGAAGACTGCAAAAAATTCTGTCACTGCAAAAACCACAGCTTCACCCTCACAAGGGAAAATCTGCAAAACTGGCGGAAGTGGTATTTGACCACACAGTCACTTCCTAGTGACGATTTTGCATCAACAAGCAACAGGGATGATTCTGTAGCTCCCAATGTCTTTGCGCACAAGCATACAATGCAATGTTTACAGTAACTATTCACCGACCTGTAGAACAGTGGCTTCACAGCATAAAACTGGGCCTTTTCCTGAGTGCGTGCAGAAAACTTTCGCCTCCAAAACAGGCCCCGAAATGGCCTCAAATCAAAAAAGCAGGGTCGCCGAGAGCTAAAGCTCTCGCCCGCAGCATTTACTGCCCTCTTGCTTCACCGCGAAGGGCGTCTCAACCTGAGACAATGCACTCCTGCAATTTTCGGCTGTGCTACCTACAGAGATCTGCTCCCAAAACAGAAAATGAAAGCAACGCTGCTCCTCTTACCAGAACACCGCAAGCTTGGCTTTCTTTCTTGAGCTCCTTACCACGAACAAGGCTCTGATACCATGTCAAGATTGTGGGAGAGAAGGAAGGAGTCTCACTTGTAGCTATCTTGCTTGCACAATGGGGGAATACACACCAGGGTGGAGGCTGAAAACAGTTTTTCTCTTCTTAGTTGTGGAAGCCAAATGAACTCTCTTACAAAGAAATAGAAGAACCCTGTATATATGGGTCTTAAACCAAACTCAACTAACTAAGGTGGCATGCTAACTGAGCCACAAACTAGAGTAGATAAGGATAGCTATCGTGTAGCTATTATTCAGGGGCGGTGTACCAACCGCGTCTACAACTAACACGTCGATGACATAAATGCACAACGGTCACCCTGGCGTATCACGAGTGGAGCTCGATATCTCAACATGGTGCTCACAAGGGGATCTGATATACCTCCCGGACATCTGACTCTACCAGTAACCCGCTCATATAGTGCATAAATACCCCACATCATGTCATCATCCACCCCCAGATCAAGTAGGCGTCTGAAAAGCCTCTCTCTCGGAACCGTGTCAAAGGCTTTGCGGAAATCCACAAAGCAACAATACAATCTCTGTTTCTTCACTCGTGTCTGGTCGACCAGGCAACGGAGAGTGAAGATGTGGTCTATGGTAGAAAATGCCCGTCTGAACCCTGCCTCTCCGGGTGCGCGCATGCACTCTCTCTCTGCCATCGTGCTGAGCTCCTCCTCCATCACCGTGCCATAAAGTTTGGCCAAAACTGGCCCAATCATGATGGTCCTATACGTGTTAGGATCTATAGGATCCCCTGACTTGTGGATAGGTACAATGGTGTGCTCTGTCCACGAGTCCGGGAACCCCTCAGACAATGCACACTTGAAGAGGTGAGCAATGAGTGGAGCCAATGTGTCTCTACCATATATAATATGCTCTGCCTGAAGATCAAACTGGTCTCGAGCGCAGCCATGCTGTAACCGTGAGATAGCATGTTTCACCATACTAGTGGTGAAAAATGATGAAATACCCGGTCTCGGTGTACATGGTGTGGGTATCAGCGACTGTGCGGGTACATGATATAAACTCTGTGCGTATCCATGCCATACTGCAGGGTCGTGTATCGATATGGGTGAGCGTGGTTCTCTGATCTGCCTCCATGCCTCTACACAATCTCTGCTCATAAGAAGGTGGTATATATCCCAATATCTCTCCTCCTCCCATTCCCGCTTTTTACGGCGGGTCAAGCAGTGCATGTGTCTCTGCGCCTGTCTGTGTGTGATCTCTCCTCTGGCCTCCAAATCGCGTAGTTGTCGATGTAGATCTCTGCACTCATCATCATACCGCCTGTTCTGTGGCATGGTACTGGTCCGAGGGGGTGCATGTATGTGTGATGTGGAAAACTGAGTGTAGCAGAATCATGCAGAATGCGTGTGATATCAGTGGTCAGTGTATCAAGGGGTGCGTATGGATCAAGTGACGTGATGTGCTCCTCCAGATGCTGTGAGTAAACATGTGAGAGCTCATGAGTGAAGTGTATGGTAGTATGCATGTGGGGTATGATATCTGCAGGTGGTGATGGTAATGAGGTGAGGAGTGAGAAACTGAGAAAGGTGTGATCGGCACCGAGTGGAAGTCTCCCAAGGCCGAAGGACTCGATAGTATGCATCCCATCGATCAGTCCGAGTAGATAATCTACAGTACTCTCGCCCCCCCCCCCCATGTGGGAAGCATGTAAGACCTCCTGAATATGGCCATCGTGCCATCCCGTTATAAATAACGAGATGATGAGAGAGAGAGAGAGAGAGAGAGAGAGAGAGAGAGAGAGAGAGAGAGAGAGAGAGAGAAGAGAGAAGAAGAAGAAGAAGAAGAAGAAGAAGAAGAGGAAGAAGGAGAGAAGAAGAGAAAGAAGAGAGAGAGAGGGAAGAAGAGAAGGAGGGAGAGAGGGAAGGAGAAGAAGAGAAAAAGAATAAGAATAAGAATAAGGAGAAGAGGGAGAGAGAGAAGGGAAAGAAGAGAAGAAGAAGAAGAAGAAGAAGAGGGAGAGAGAGAAAGGAGAAGAGGAGAAGAGGAGAAGAGAAGAAAAGAAGAAGAAGAGGGAGAGAGAGAGAAGGAGAAGAAGAAGAAGAAGAAGAAGAAGAAGAAGAAGAGGGAGAGAGAGAATGAGAAGAAGAAGAAGAAGAAGAAGAAGAAGAGGGAGAGAGAGAAGGAGAAGAAGAAGAAGAGGAGGAGGAGAGAGAGAGAAGGAGAAGGAAAGAAGAAGAAGAAGAAGAAGGAGAGGGAGAGAGAGAAGGAGAAGAAGAAGAAGAAGAAGAGGGAGAGAGAGAAGGAGAAGGAAAGAAGAAGAAGAAGAAGAAGAGGGAGAGAGAGAAGGAGAAGAAGAAGAAGAAGAAGAAGCAAGAGAGAGAGCTTTGGAAGGTTCTAGGAACCTTCTAAGTATCCCTAGCTTAGAGGGAGTTTTTCCCTCCTTCCCAGGATTCGCAATTTGGATCGTCGAAGGTGTTGCAGGCCGCAGGAGCTTTTGGAGAAAATTTTCTACGAAGCCTAAGTGAATTCTACCTCGTGTGCGGCCGCTAATTTCCTACGAAATATGACTCCTAAGAGGCGCGCGTCCGGCAACCGTGCGAGTAAGTCCGATCGAAATGGGGCCGTCACCACTAATGGGATCTCAACCGATGGGAACCAGGTCCCAGACTCATATCTTCTCACTGAATTTAAGCTCATAATTTGACTTCGTAATCCGCCTTTAATCATGTAAAAATATTTGTTGCAAGAATAGACTGCATCAATTAAAATGATAATAATAATAATAAGTTCAAGGAAGGTTGCATTGATGAAAGTCGTAAATTTTGTCACACTCAATGCATGGAAAGAATGTTGGGGGTAAAGGCGCCTCTACCTAGCCGCCCGTATATTACTACACTGATAATCACCGCCACTGCACACTGCAGGTGACGGGCGCCCGTCGCCGTCACTTTATTCTTTATTATTTTAGTGACAGTTTGAATAAAGGAAGGCCCGGTCACACATTGTGACTATTGGAGTTCCCATTTCTAGTCTCTCCCTTTCTTACTCTTACTGTCCTGCCATAGCTCTCGAGTCCAACCTTCGATCCATTGCTCCCTTTCAACTGGTATCAAAGCTTTGCTTTCCGACTCTTGAGCTTGGTTCGTGGCATTCTCAGCATCCCATCGACTCCCTACTTGCATTGGGTCTCCTTCCCGGTAGCCATATCCGACTCCTTCGAGCTCCCGTCACTCCCCAGCTTCCCGAGCACCTTCTCAGCATTGTTGGGCACCTTCAGGGCATTACATCAGAGGTATTTGATCATTTTCTTCAAGGTTTACTTCAGTTCTCAGGTCTCACAGGCTGTAAACAAGTTGTGGGCAGCCATAGATCACATCTCTTGGAGCTTCCTTCACCTGGATCTTGCTTCCGACCTATCAAGGCTTGCTGAGGCTTGGTGTAGGTCTTCTTTGGCTCTCATTTGTGCCCCCTTTGGGTCCCATTGCTGACACATGGGACAGCAAACCCCCCTAGCCAGCTCACGTTTTTTTTGTGCCTGTTTCAAAATCTAAGCCAAAAATCACTCTTTTTGTCATATCTCGGGCATTCAAAACCCGATTCAGGCAAGGTAAGAGTCTAAGTTGGGGTTTTGGCACGTTGCGGACGTGATGATGATGTTGGATTTGACAAATTCTGATGATAGAATCTTTTGCAATAGATTTCAGGTCTGAGACAACATGTATTTGTATGACTATGCTTGTTTGGGCATGACTACATAACCGGTTTGATGCCTATTGCATCCTGATTGATTGGGGGATTGAAGCTACATGTAATGCTATGATTTTGGCCTGATTTTGGGGCTATAAATACATAGTTTATAATAGTAAATGCATGTTGAATACTCTTGGACTGAATCTATCTTTCATGCTTTGACATATGTCTATTGGTTTTGAATGTATGTCTTGGGTTATACTATGATCATCAAGGGAAAACTTTGAGCTTGTCATTGAATCCGGATTCTTTTGGAAGCTTGAGCTTATTTCAGCCTACACTTATTGACATTGGTATATGCTTTGACAGTGATGCTTCTTGGGTTTATGCATACCCGTTGCCTATGGCTTGATGCTCATGTCACGGTTGATTACCCTATGCACATGTTGAGTTTGAGTGCTCATTGAAGCTCCACCTTGGATGCATTTTGGATTATCTGGAGTAGTCTTGATGTTACTTGGCTTGTCAGAGTTTGGATTGGGATATATTTGATGTCTTACACGCTTACGGATGCTCTACTGCCTACATGTTCGGGATGTACTATTGATGTATTGTCTTGGACTTATATCATTGGCACTGTGTCTTGCCTTATCTTGAGCTCTTGAGCTCATATATATGACTTTTGTGCTAGTGGGAGTATTCTTGAATACTTATCAGACATTGAGCAGGCGGTACTTTTATGCATTGAGTCGTTACATGCCATTGAGCAGTTACAGACACTTGAGACTTTGGGACTTCTTACCTTTTGGGATGATACATCATATGTCTTGGTTCATTGTATGCTTATGAGATAAGTCTCAGTTTTGGATCCGTATCTTTGTGAACTGACACCTACTTGTGTCAAGTTTTGGTAGTGGCAGGAACACTTTGCCCCGTTGACTGGGGGTGTGCCTACTAACTAGCAGATGTTTGTATGGCATACTTGGGTGTTGGATTCATGCTTATCGACCGTCATATGCTTATGCTATGCCCGCATGATGCCGGCTTTGGTCTTGGCAATATCTGATTGCCTTGGGATCTGATTTTGGCACTGTTAGCTCTCTTTTATTGAAATCTGAAATTTATTATAGCAAGCATATATGTATGGACTGACATGATTTTTCATGTTGAAACACTCTGAAATGATGTACTTTCACTAGCACTTGGTGGGCAGCAGCTTTGGTTTCACTTTTCTCACCATTTTTCCTCGATTTTGGTCATTTTCTGCAGTAAACAGCAAGTAGTTTTGAACTATCTACAATCTTCCAGCCTGCATTATGGCAAGTTTGTCCACTGATCATGCTATTTTCAACATCACTAAGCTTGATGGTACGAATTACTCTTATTGAAAGAGCCAGATTTGGCAGGTATTGGTGCAGAAATCGCAGATCAAACCTTTGAGGTCAAGCGGGCATCCGCCTCCAACTATGCCAGATGAAGAATGGCTTGAGCTTGATGAGTTATGCAAGTCCACCATTGTATTGTCTCTCACAAAATAGGTTCACTACAATGTATTTGAGAAAGAACAGAGTGCATGGTAGTTGTGGGATAAAATCAAGAATCTCTATGACAAGAAAAGTCCAGCGAGTCAAATGTATTGGCTGAAGCAGCTTATGGATCTACTCATGAAGGAGAATGTGACTCTGTCTGCTTACTTGAGCCAGTTCCATGCTATACTCAAGAACTTGACTTTGCAGGACATCACTTTTGCAGAGGATGTCACTTCTCTTTTCTTGCTTGGTACTCTTAATGAGTCATGGGATGTATTCCACACAGCATTATGTGCCTCTACTGCTACCTTGAAATTATCTGATGTTGAGAGTGCTCTTCTGCAGAAAGAGGTTAACTGTAAGAATTTGGATGCCTCTCGTGTGTCTCATGCTATGATAGTTAGAGGCATGAATGTGTTGAGATATCGAGTTCCACTTGTGATATGCCAGGGTGATCGTTGTGCATTTATGTTATCGACTTGTTAGCTGTAGATGCGATTGGTACACCGCCCATGAATAATAGCTAGATGACAACTATCCTTATCTACTCTAGTTCGTGGCTCAGTTAGTATACCACCTTAGTTAGTTGAGTTTGGTTTGAGACCCATATATAGGGTTCTTCTATTTCTCTGTACTAGAGTTCTGTTTTAGCTTACACAACTAAGAAGAGAAAAACTGTTTTCAACCTCCATCTTTGTGTGTATTCCCCCATTATTTAAGTGAGAAATCTACAAGTGAGACTCCTTCCTTCTCTCCCACAATCTTGACATGGTATCAGAGCCTGGTTCGTGGTAAGGAGCTCAAGAAAGAAAACCAAGTTCACAGTGTTCTGGTGAGAGGACCAGTGTTGCTTTCATTTTTCGAGTTTGGGAGCAAGTCTCTACAGGTAGCACAACCGGAAAGTGCAAGAGTGCATTGTCTCATATTGAGACGCCCTTCGCGGTGTAGCAATAGGGCAGTATATGCTATGAAAAGGGCTTTAGCCCTTTGTTGCTCTGTTTTTTTTATTTAAGGCCATTTCGGGGCCTGTTTTGGAGGCGGAAGTTTTCCGCACGCACTCAAGAAAAGGCCCTATTATTTGCTGTGCGACCACTATTCTACAGGTCGGTGAAAAGTTACCGTAGAAATTGCATCGTATGCCTGTGCGCAGAGACGTTGGGAGTTACAGAATCATCCTTGTTGCCTGTTGATGTAAAATTGTCACTAGGAAACAACCGTGTGGTCAAATACCACTTTCCTCAAATTTGCCCTTGTGAGGCTGAAGTTGTGTTTTTTGCAGTGACAAAATTTTTTACAGTGTTCTGTAATGGCGTCTGATTCTCTTTCACAGATTGTCACATAAAAGATTGATAACAACAACTTCCAAGCATGGAAGTTTAGAATGATGAATTTCCTTATGGGAAAAGGATATTGGAAATTTGTTGCAGGAAATGAAGAAGAATCAATTCTTCCTGATATTCCCAATCAACAGCAAATGCAGGCATTTAAAGGATGGCATGAGAGAGCCAGAAAAGTTATGTACTGGCTGTCTATCAGTATTTCAGACTCTATGATTGTGCATATTCAGGATGCAAGTACACCAAAGGAGGCATGGGATACTTTGTCAAAAACGTATAGCACAAATACGCAAGCCAAGAAAATGCAACTCAAGCAAGAGTTGCACAATGTGCAAAGAGAAAGTATGAGCATCAATGACTACCACATGAAGGTGAAGAAGATTGCAGATGCACTTGCTTCCATTGGGTCGCCAGTGAAAGATGATGATTTAGTTTCTGTGACCTTGAATGTTCTAGGAAAGGATTATGCACAGTTCCGAACATTTATTTCCGTCCGTGAAAGATTTCCTGATTTTGAGGAGTTCATTGCTCTTCTAATTCTGAGGAGCAGAGAAATGGTGGTGCATCTTCTTCAGGAGGAACTTCAAAAGAAGCTGCCTTCTACTCAAATGCTGGAAGAGGTAGAGGCAGAGGTAGAGGAGGCCGATCTAGAGGCCATGGTAGAAATCAGAATATGCAGCAAACTCAAGAAAAACAGTCCTATGGAGGAGTACGTGGTAACTCTAGAGGCAGGGGGAGCCAAAGAGGTCGTGATGGATGGCAAAGAGGGCAAAATGCAAACAACAATGTTGAATGCTACTACTGTGGTAAAATGGGTCATATGGCTAAAGACTACTATAAAAAGCAAAATGACATCATGAATGGAAAATTGCAACAAGGGAATTATGCATCTTCTAGTAGACAGGGTGATGACAGAAATGAGCATGTGTTTATGGTGTAGCACATGACCAATTCTATGACAAGTGCAGAAGAAAGCAACGATGTGTGGTATGTTGACTCATGTGCATCAAACCACATGACAAGTCATGCAGAATGGATGCAGGATGCAAGGAAAATGGAAAAACCAGGATTTGTGGAGACTGGTGATGATACTGCACGTCCTATTGTGCAGATTGGAAAAATTCATTTGTCTATGTAGGATGGAAAAAAGAAATACTTGTCGGATGTATTTCATGTCCCGAATATCACCAAGAACCTGGTTTCTGTTGGTCAAATGGTTGAGCAGGGCTTGCAGGTCAGATTTAATCCTCATGGATGCTTTGTTGAGGATATGAAAAATAAAGGTCGCTTGATAGCAAAAGGAAAGAAAAAGGGCAGAATGTTTACGTTGGATGCAGACATGCCTGAATTGAGTGCAGCAATGTTTGCACATGGGACCAGTGTAGTTGCAGTTATTAATATCTGGCATAAACGCAATGGTCATGTTAATGTACAGCGACTTAAATCAATGCAAGCCCAAAATATTGTTGCAGGATTGCCTAAATTCAAGGTTGCAGAAATGCATAAGGTATGTGAAGCCTATCAATTTGGAAAACAGGCAAGGAAACCATTTTCTAGACATGTTCAAGAGAGTAAGAAGCCATTGGAGTTAATCCACTCTGATGTGTGGACTACTAAAGCTGCATCTATTGGAGGCTGTCATTATTTTGTCACTTTTATTGATGACTATAGCAGAAAAGTTTGGGTGTATTTTATGAAAAAAAAAAGTGAAGTTTTTGGGCATTTCAAAACTCTTAAAGCTATGGTTGAAAAAGAAACAGGCCTGCAAATAAAATGCCTAAGGTCAGATGGAGGGGGAGAGTACCTCTCAAATGAGTTTGCAAGGTTCTTGCAAGAGCATGGCATAAAGCGGCAATATTCATGTAGTCATACCCCACACCAAAATGGAATTGCAGAAAGAAAAAACAGGCATACTGGAGAGGTATCTCGTGCCATGCTCAATGAAAAAGACCTGCCAGATTTTTATTGGGCTGAGGCAGTTGCTATAGCAGTCTACATAATGAACAGGACTCCCACTGCAGCAATACATGGCATGACTCCAGAGGAGAGATATACTGGTAGGAAACCAGATATTTGTCATTTGAAAATTTTTTGTTGCATTGCCTATGTTCATGTGCCAGATGAGTTGAGATCCAAGTTGGATCCAAAAGCTGAGAAGTGCATCTTTATTGGTTACTCTCTGCAGCAGCAGAAAGGGTATAGATACTATAACCCTTCTGCTCGTAAGTTTACAGTGAGAAGAGATGTTGTTTTTTATGAGATGAGTAGCTGGTATAAACCACTAAATGTGATTGATAATGTAGATGCACAAAATGGTAATGCTGCACAGAATTCACAGCAGCAGTCACAAGATTTTAGTGAACCTAGAGTATCCTCTAGCAGTGGTTCATATTCTTCGCCATGGACATGCAGATTGAGATCAGGAGAATCTTCTCAAAGCAATGCAGATAGTGGTATGCAGGTTTCACGAAAAGGAAAAGAGAAGGTAGATCAGCCCATGTTTGATGTGAATGCAGGTCACTCTTATGTGGATGGTGAATCCAGTGGCTCAGAACAGAGCATTGATGATGAGTTGGGTATTCCTTCTATTGTTACACCTGGAGTAAGGAAGACCAGGGATGTTTTGAGAGCACCTGGGAGTGAACTTACTTTGCGCAGGTCTACCAGAGCTAGGTATCCTGGGGATAGGCTAAAACATGATGGATTTACAACCATTCACTATGCCTATATGGTCAAAGTGATATAGGAACCAGAACCCACTTCTTTTGAGCAAGCCATGGGAAAAGAAAAATGGGAGAAAGCCATGGATGAAGAAATGTATGCCTTGGAAGCAAATGCTACATGGGAATTGTTACCTTTGCCTAAAGATAAGAATGCAATTGGTTGTAAGTGGATTTATAAGGTGAAGCACAATGCAAATGGTTCTGTGAACAGATAGAAGGAAAGATTAGTAGTCAAGGGGTATACACAAACATATGGCATTGATTATGAAGAAACATTCAGTCCGGTTGCAAGGATGGCAAGCGTAAGAGCAGTCATTGCTATGGCTACATCAAACGGATGGTATTTACATCAAATGGATGTAAAGAATGCCTTCTTGCATGGTGATTTGCAAGAAGAGATCTATATGGAGCAGCCACCAGGTTATCTGCATGCTATTCATCCTGAGTTTGTTTGTAGGTTGAAGAAAGCCTTGTATGGCTTGAAGCAAGCACCTAAAGCATGGTCTGACAAGATAGGACAGTATCTTGTCACTATTGGCTTTCAGATTTTCAAGGCAGATTTCTCACTTTATGTGAGAAAAACAAAGAAAGATATTATGCCACTTGTCATTTATGTTAATGATTTGATTATGACAGGTGATAGTGATGAAGATATCCTTCATGTGAAAATGCTATTGAAGCAGAAGTTTGAGATGAAGTATTTGGGAGAGTTGTGTTATTTCTTGGGCATTGAGGTGATTAGATCACCAAGTGGGATACGGCTCTTGCAGAGGTAGTATGGATTGGATATGCTATCCAAATATGGGATGACATGTTGTAAGCCTATTTCAGTTCCTTTGGAGCAGAATGTGAAGCTGAGCGCAGATGCAGGTGAGCTTATGGAAGACCCTACTATGTACAGACGCATAGTAGGAAGTTTGATTTATAAGACTATTACCAGGCTAAATTTGAGCTATGCTGTTGGATTGGTAAATCAGTTTATGCAAGCTCCAAGGAAACCACATTTGGATGCCGCTAGACGTGTACTCATGTATGTGAAGTCCACATTGCAGTATGGACTATTTTATGAGACTGGGGTTCAGATACAGTTGCATGGATACACTGATGCTGATTGGGCTAGTAGTATTTCTGATAGACGATCTACTAGTGGATTTGTGTTCTCTTTTGGGAGTACTGCAGTCACTTGGAGCAGCAAGAAACAGCCTACATTTGCCTTGTCGAGCACAGAGGCTAAGTACAGGGGTGCAGCAATGGTTGCATGTGAGGTAGCTTGGTTGCATAAGCTACTTTATGATATGCATCAGCCTACAGATAGGCCAGTTGTCATTTATTGTGACAACATGAGTAGTATACACTTGGCAAATAACCCAGTCTATCATGCTAGAACAAAGCACATTGAGGTGCATTATCACTATGTATGAGAGAGGGTTTTACTAGGTCTTATTGATCTAGTTTATGTTAGCACAGATGATCAGGTAGCTGACATATTCACGAAGGCATTGGGCGCAGAGAAGCTGCGCAAGTTCAGAGACCTGCTTGGTGTGCAGGAATTGGGATTGAGCTCGAGGGGGAGTGTTGAGGTATCGAGCTCCACTCGTGATATGCCAGGGTGACCGTTGTGCATTTATGTTACCGACTTGTTAGCTGCAGATGTGGTTGGTACACCACCCATCAATAATAGCTAGATGATAGCTATCCTTATCTACTCTAGTTCGTGGCTCAGTTAATATGCCACCTTAGTTAGTTGAGTTTGGTTTGAGACCCATATATAGGGTTCTTCTATTTCTCTGTACTAGAGTTCTTTTTTAGCTTACACAACTAAGAAGAGGAAAATTGTTTTCAGCCTCCACCTTTGTGTGTATTCTCCCATTGTGTAAGTGAGAAAGCTACAAGTGAGACTCCTTCCTTCTCTCCCACAATCTTGACAGAATGATGGATATGGAAAGCATGGCAGTGGTAGTGGCCGTGGACGGGATTCTCAGAAATCTCGGTCCATGTCTCGTGGGAAGTCACATAGCAAATCCCGTGGCAGGAATGCAGATGTTACTTGTCACCATTGTGGGAAAAAGGGCCATATTAGGCCACAATGCCATGAATTGCGCAATGAAAGGAGCAAAGATAAGGGGAAAGACAAAGTGCAGGATAAGTCTTCTTATCGCAGCATAGTTCCTGCAAAGTCTAGTGTTAAAATTAAAGAGATCAATGTTATGCAACCTGAGGATGTTGATGATGATGATTATATCCTTGCAACTTCTTCTAGTGCTTCGCAGATGACAGAGATACACTCTATGTATGCACAGTGTTGGCTCTTGGACTCAGCTGCATCCTTTCATGTGACACCTTGCCGAGAGTGGTTTCACTCATACCATACTGTTTTGGGTTCTGTGCGCTTGGGTGATGACAGCTCTCTTGATATTGTGAGCATTGGTGATGTTAAGCTGCAGTTTCCTTCTGGCAGCAGTTTTGTTATGCAGGATGTACGTCATGTACCTGCTTTGATACGCAGTCTCATGTCAGTTGGACAGCTTGATGACACAGATTATCATGTTTCTTTTGGAGACTCTGCATGGAAGATCACTTGTGGCAGACTTGTGATTGCAAGAGGTGCCAAGGCTGGCAGTCTCTACCCCTTGATTGTATCAGCTTCTTCCCTTGATCATGAATTGTCTGTGGGTTCTATCCCACATGTACCTCTTTGGCATGCACGTTTGGGCCATATGTCTTTGAAGAGAATGGAAATGCTTTCTGGTTTGCAGTACTTACCGCCCTTAATTATGCATGTTTTGATTCATGCGAGCATTATATTTATGGCAGGTAAACTAGGTCTATGCATAAGAAGTCTGGTAGGCCACGCATGAGTGAGCCCTTGGCATCGGTACATTCGGATGTCTGTGGGTCCATGCCTTATCAGTCTATGGGTGGTGCAAAGTATTTTGTTACATTCATAGATGATTTTTCACAGAAAGTTTGGGCTTATCCCATTATGCTGAAATCCGATGTCTTGGCTATGTTTTAGATATGACTTGCATTGGTTGAGAACCAGTTTGGGTATAGACTAAAATGCCTAAGGACAGATAGTGGAGGTAAGTATGTCTTACGTGCTTTTGAGCAGTTGTGATTAGAGGGGTATTAAGTATCAGTTGACCGCCCCTTACATCCCCCCAAGAATGGTTTGGCTAAGTGGATGAATAGAACCATCCAAGAGCGTGTACACAGTATGTTTAGTCATGTAGGCCTACCACAGAGCTTTTGGGCTGAGGCAGTTAGTACAGCTGTGCATGTCATAAACAGATCATCTTCTAGTGGTTTGGATTTTCAGGTTGCAGAGGAGGTATAGACTGGAAAACCCCCCTCTTATGCGCATGTCGGTGTCTTTGGATGTGAGGCATTTTGCCATGTGCCCAGGGACAAGAGAAGTAAGCTGGATCCCAAGAGTGTCAAATGCATTTTCCTTGGTTATGGAGATGCAGGCGAGATGGGTTACCGTCTCTGGGATCCGTAGGCGTGGAAAGTCATCCGCAGTCATGATGTAGTCTTCCATGAAGACAAGATGCATAGGCAGCCTGAGAGAGTTGTTGAGATCCGCAGGGTCATATTTCAGGAGGAGCCGAGAGCTCCCGCACAACCAGTTGGACAGCCTTCAGCTGCAGTAGATGCTCATGGTCAGGGCTTTGGACAGGCAGCTGGGGAGGCAGCAAAGCCTACCGTGAGATAGGCAGCTGGGCAGGCAGCAGAGCCTACCGTGAGACGGTCTACTAGAGACAGACGTCCACCAGATAGATTTTAGCCCTTGATGCATTATGTCTTGGTTATAGATGCAGGAGAGCCTTTCACTTATGATGAGGCTATGTGCAGGGGTGACAGTCACTCCTAAGAGAGGGCTATGTAGTCTGAGATAGACTCCCTACATAAGAATGACACTTGGGATTTAGTTTTCTTGCCTACAGGCAAGAAGGCTTTGCCATGCAAGTGGGTGTACAAGCTAAAAAGTACCCCTCGACACCCCAAGCCGGGATATAAGACTAGATTGGTAGAAAAGGGTTTTAAGCAAGAGCATGGTGTGGACTTTGATGAGGTATTTTCTCCTGTAGTTAAGATGACCACCCTGCGCTTAGTCTTGGCTTTGGTTGCTCTTTTCCAACTTCTTGGGAGGCCTTTCAAAAGAAATTTTTGAAGAAATTTCTTCCACCTCAATTCTATAAAAAAGCAATCAAACAGTGGAATCTTCTGCAACAAAGAGATCGTGAATCCATATCACAATACACTGATCGTTTTTGGAGTGCCTTGCTGCAACTTCGAATACTTGAAGATATTCCTGAGAGCCGATCCACAAGTGCAAGTATATTTCTGGTTTTCTTGGTCACTTCTATGTAGAAGTGAACATGTTCAAGCCAAAGACTTTGGAGGATGCTATTTCTTTGGCCCATGATGTTGAAGACAAAATTCGTGGACGAGAAAAGTGACCCCAACAATTTCCAACTAACGGTAACTTTGGTACAAGGCAATTCAATTCTAACTTTCGAAGATTCAATCAAAATCACTTTGTTCCTTCTTCTTTCCGAAAACCCTGGACACAACCCCCTCCTTTACCATCAAACACAAATGCAAATCCTAAGCCTTCTCTCCATCCAAATCCCAACATACCCAAATTTCCAGCCATTATTAATCATGTTTCCAAACCCAAGCCTATAGTTTGCTACAAGTGTCAATGACCTTGACACTTAGCAGTGAATTGTCAATCCAAGAAGCCAACTGTTCAAATCAATTACTTGGGAGAGATTGAAGACAAAGACCATGAAGATATGCCAGATTTCACTGGAGATAATGATGATATTGGCAATGCTTTAGATACTTTACTAAGTATACCAAATCCTCATTCATTATTAATGATCAAATGTCTTGTGCATAGTCATGAAAAGATTGTTTTGCATGATGATGGGAGCACACATGATTTTATTTCTGCAAAGTTAGAAAAATAATTTAATTTATATACTATTCCAACTCATTATCGCATAAAAGTTGCATTCTTAGGCACTAGATACAATGGTACACAAGGAGTTCATGATTTAGAAATTAAAATTGGTGATTATGTTGGGCATAGAAATTACTTGGTTGTGCCTTTGCAAGCTAATGACATTATTTTAGGAATGCCTTGGTGTCACAAATATAATCTGGACATAGATTATTCCACACATTCAATGAAAATTCATTCTAATGGATAACAAATTACATTACATGGAACGCACACCTTTGATCATTTTCCATTGCTTAGTCACACACAGGCTAAACGCACATTGAGAAAAGGAAGTAAATCATATTTAGTAAGGGTAAATGAAATTGAAGCTAAGGAAAATCAGATGCATCCTAGGCATGCACAATTTCTTTCACAATTTAAAGATTATTTTGCTGTTGATTTACCCCCTAGTTTACCACCTATACGTCCTGAAGACCATAAAATAGATTTAATTCCAAGTTCTCAACCACCATGTAAAGCACCTCATAGACACAATCAAATTGAACAGAAAGAAATCCAAGCCCAAGTTGAAGAATTGTTAACCCGAGGACTTATTAGGCCCAGTAGTTCTCCTTTTGGTGCACCTGTCCTGTTAGCCAAGAAGAAAAATAATACCTATAGGATGTGCATTGATTATCATGCCCTAAACAAGATCATTCTTAAGAATAGATTTCTAATCCCTAGGGTAGATGATCTCATAGATAAACTACAAGGATCCACTATTTTTAGCAAAATAGATCTCAAATCTAGATATCATCAAGTATGATTGGATACACCTGATGTTTTCAAAACTGCATTTAGAACTCAATTTGGTCACTATGAATTCATTGTTATGCCTTTTGGTTTGACTAATGCACCAGCTACATTCAGTCGAATGATGAATCGAATATTTTTGAAGTATCAGTATTGTGTAATTGTTTTCTTTGATGATATATTGATTTTCAGTAAGAATAAGAATGAGCATAATGAACATCTATCTTTGGTTTTCAAATTGTTGAAAGAGAATCAATTATATGCTAACTCTGAAAAAAGTGAATTTTTCCAAACCCAAATTGAATACTTAGGCCATATTGTTTCTTCTGATGGTATTCAAGTTGATCCTAAAAAGATAAAAGCAGTTTTGAATTGGCCAATCCCTAAAAATGTGCATGAGTTACGTTCTTTCTTAGGTCTTGCCAGCTTTTATAAAAAATTTGTGAGAAATTTTTCATTAATTGCATTGCCTTTGACAAAATTATTAAAGAAAGGTATTGTATATCATTGGTCTGATAACCAACAAAAGTATTTTGATTTATTGAAACATGCTTTAATACATGCACCTGTTTTGCAATTACCTAATTTTAATCGACCATTCTTTTTAGTAGTCACTAATGCTAGCGGATCAAGAATAGGAGCTGTCCTTATGCAAGATTCACATCCCGTGGCCTATTCTAGTTGCAAACTTAAACCTTCTGAGCTGAATTATTCTACCTATGATAAGGAATTGTTAGTTGTAGTATACGCCTTACGTCCATGGAAACACTATCTAATGGGATTTGAATTTATGATCAAAACTGACCAACAAAGTATCAAACATCTCCTTAATCAGCCACAAATTTCTAATCGTCATATCAAATGGGCTGCTTTCATTCAAAGTTTCCATCTACTTATCCAATATCAACTTGGAAGAGAGAATGTTGTTGCCGATGCATTGAGTAGAAGACCAAGTATCCATAATATTTCCATTCTATCTTTTGATTCCCTTATCCCTATGAAGGATACCTATGACCAAGACCCCAGTTTTCAAGCTGATTGGAATAAATTAGTTGCTAATAACTGGATTCTAATTGATTCTTTGTCTTATTCTGATGGATTTATGTTTTATGAGAAAGGATTGTGTGTCACAGTTAAATTTAGATCATTTGTGTTGCACGAAGTTCCTTGTCCCCCATATTAAGACCATAGAGGTATTATTTCTACTTTACGAACATTGGTTGAATATTTTTACTGGCTACAAATGGAATCTAATATTTCTAACTTTGTTTGTAAATGTTTAATTTGTCAAAGAGTCAAGTGACACCATGGTAAGCAGTATGGTTTGTTAATGCCTTTACCAATTCCTGAACGACCATGGGAACATATTTCAATGGATTTTATATCTGGTTTGTCTAACATACAAGCTAATCATGATATGATTTGGACTATTGCAGATCGATTTAGCAAACAAGCATATTTCCTTCCATACAAGAAAACATTAACTGCATCCCAAGCTACACAATTGTTTTTTAAGACAGTTTTCACTAATCATGGTTTGCCAAAAGTTATTATTTTTTATCGTGATTCTAGATTTTGTAATAACTTTTGAACAACTTTGTCTGCTAATTTATGTACTAAGACTGATTTCTCATCTGTATTTCATCCTGAAACCAATGGGCAAACACAAGCTACTAACAGTACAATTTTAGATCTTTTGCGTGCATACACAATTTCAAAACCACAAACATGGGATACACACTTGCATTTACTTCAATTTGCATACAATAATACACCACATACAACTACACAAAAAGTACCATTTGAAATCATTTATGGACATGCATTACCTACACCTCTCACATCATTGTCAAACAAAGTTAAAGTTGTTGATGATATTGCTGATACGCATGCTACAATTTTTGTTGAAGTTAAAGATATGATTGTGAAAGCCCAGCAATCATACACTAACCCGCATTGAGCTAATAGCAATTGAGGACAATTGCTATCCCACCCTGGGGGTATGATGCCAGGAGGCATATTCCACGGTGGATTGCATGAGGTTTTTATTTGCCAGGGCTCGTACACAAGGTGGATTCCTTGTGCAAGAAGTTGATGGGGACACCTGTCCTTTTTGAGTGTTAGATTAATTTAATGTGCATATGGGTGATTCCACAACGGGTGATTCTATAAAATACATATTTAAATTAATGGATGTTTATGAATTTAGAGTGCACTCGTATTAAATTAAGGTTAGGACAGAGTTCCAACCTATTTATTTATTTTGTAGCTGAAGACTGCTAGGTATTCACTTTTGTCGGTTTAATTTTATTATTTTCTAACAGTTGTGAATGCTTCAAATGATGTGTAGAGCATGCAGCACTGGCGTTGGGAAGCACTGGGTGATAACGTGTATTCAAATTACCTAGAAAAAATTATCATTTTTAGTGGACGTGTGCCTTATCATTAAAGGCATAGCACTAATATTTATTTAGATGTGCTTATTTATTGAAGCGCTTGACAAACATTTATTATTTTGTATGCACATCGGCACTCAATTTAAAATATTTCTTATTGGGCATTGTATCTGGGCACAGCCCGACTTTTGAGATGCCCAACCGCTTTATTCTTTATTTGGACAAAAGCAAACACAAAATCCAAAGCATGCTAATTGTAAAATTGGGCTATTTTTGAGCTTGAAGATGAATAAATTTATAAATGCATGCCTTGTGGAGTGCTCATGCAAGGCATGGGGGGAGATTACACCCAATTTGTCTTTCTGCTTCATGTCGTACAAACTCTCTTCTTGCTTTTATGAAGTTTATGTAGAGTTCTTTGTTCTTGGGGACCTTCCGACGCTCACTATGCGTGCATCCAGCATCCGATTTGCGCACTAGTAGGTAAGAACTCGAGCTAAGATAGATTGCTTTCATTTGCCTCAACATCCAATTCCTCTTCAAAGATCATGCTAGCTTTGACATTCTTTGCTTTGCATTTTGTCTTGTGATTGGGAGACCATTTCTCCCCACATTTGAAGCATAGACCTTTTGCATACATGTCCTTCAACTTGTCATTAGACACATGCTTTCCTTGCACTATAGGAGCTCAGTTTTTACCACCTATTTCAGCTCTCTTTCCATCTAATCTATTTTCAGCATTAAATCTGCAATTATTGCCGTGTTTTGATCCATAAACAGTAGGAAATGTAGGGATCTTGCTATAGGTATTTGTTGGCTTCCCTCCTTGCTGAAATTGAGTCTTTGTTTGCCCATAATTTGCAGTTGTTCTAGTGGATTGGTTTGGCTGAAAATGTTTCCATGTTCTTTGCTGAAAACTCTTGTATTTTTTACCATACCTTTCAACCAATTGTATGGAAGCTTGTAAAGAGTATGGTTTCATAACTCCAACTTCCGAAGATAGAGAAGATTCAAGCCCAAATATATACTTATTCAGCTTGACATTGTCGAATATTCCATCCAGAGACATGGAGAGGTAAAGGAATTTGTTAGAATAATCTCTAGCTAATAATCCCCTTGCTCAAGAGCATACACTTCTTCTCTAACTTCTCTTTTTCAATAGGAGACATAAAAACTTCGATCATTGCCCTCTTTAATGCATCACATGTCAGGAATTCATTATCAATCCTTGACATGTACCGCCACCAAATGTTTGCATATCCCTCCAAGTGTAGGGCTGCAAATTTTAACTTGGCATTCTCCGATCTAGGATACTAAGAGAAATACATCTCAAGCTTGTCAAACCATTCTTCTAATTCGGTAGGGTATAGATTTTCACCCTTGAAATTAGAAATGGTTATTTTCTCCTTGTATTCCCACTCATATTGATGAGATTGGCCATTATTGTGTTGCTATCCATAAAAGTTTAGACCAAAAGAATTTTTCCTTTGAACATCGTTACTCCATGTTTCATGAACACATGGTTGTTGCTGTCCATGAATATTTACAAACCCATTTGCTTGATTTAATTGTCATTGTGGTAGAGAGAAAGTGTTGCCAACAACATGAGGCTATCCATAGACTTGATGTCATATATTTGTTGTGGCATTCATTGGTGGTTGTTGTCCACTCATTTGATGAGGCCAAGACTAATTTGAATGAGAGCCTTGTTTAAAGGGTTGATTATATACATGATTATTGTTGACATGATGTTGTTGTCCATAAAAATTTGGAGCTGAATTTTCATGACCATGTCCATTGTAAGGGTGCTGCCCATGAGAATTATTACTCCACTTGCTTAACCATGATAAGACCTTTGTTCTTTAGCTTTCTCTTCATGTGTATATTTAGGGATAGTAGATGGCTGTCCATAAAAAGACTTGTAAAAAGGATGGCATCCATGTGTGTCATCATCAAGCCTTGAGTTAGCATGAGTCTTATCTTCCAAATCTTATCTATGAGGGCTAGTGTAGGTCTTGGGTTGATTAAGGGACTGAAATTGAGGCTGAAAATGAGAGGGATGAGCTCTTGATGTCTCTCCAACTTCATAATGTCCAACAACCTTGGGAGTTGTGGTCTTTGGCTGCTCTTCAACAATGGGAGGCCTTGGAGCATTTGGAATTGTTGTAGGTAATATCCTCTCACTCAAGAGAGCCACAACCTTATCAATACCCAACTTCATGTCCTTTATGTCATTGGAGATTTGTTGAAAATTGTTAGAATCAATAGAGACATGAGTAGTGCCAACCCCATTCACTTGATTGTTTACTGCAGCATGTGTTGAACTACTCTCTATCTCCTCATTATCATGATTCTCATGGTAAATAGCCCCTTGTGAAGCTCCATGCTCTCTATCCAGCTGATAGTCCCTTAAACCTTCACTGATGGTGTCCATAATGGCATCCTTTCTTTTATTTTTAGCCATAGGTGATGTCCTACCCTGGATGCACAATAGAAGAAAAACTCAAATATCTTGAGCTCTAGTGATCCAAATGACAAACTTTTTTTGGCTCTATTTGAAGCTTAGGATGTCCCCTTTCAAATGAGCTATCAAGTATTGAAAATGGTTGAGTACATAAAATTTTGTAAGCAATTTACTGTAGCTATATGGAATTTCCTGCAACTTGTGAATGCTCTATTTTGGTCATTTAATGGCTTGTACCATCAATTTCATGCATGTACCAACTATGCAAACCTGCAAAGGAACTCCATACAAATCTTGCATAAAAATTAGAGTCCAAAACAAACTCAAATTCAAGATCTGAAAACATAAATGCGTTCCTGGTATCATTTTCTACAAACTTGGCCTCCTAGATGATATTTTCAACTTCTAGATTAAGTAGTTTCTTTGTAACATGAAAGTTGCATATCTTTAAATGGGCTATTTAATGAACTTCAATTGATGAATGGATGCTTTCAATGCATTTTGGGCCACCCACTTTTCCTTAGAAATCTACGGTGCCTCTTGATTTTACTCGCAAGTGCTTCATTTCTCACCTCATTTTTTGCCCCTAATTATAATTTTCCATGTTAGTAGTACAAATCACACATCATTACAATTAAAGTGCATTTGTAACATTACATTTGTATATCTCTTAAAGAAATAGATATCATACTTTCAATTTGTTTATAAGTTTCCAAGTGTCTATTTCTTAGGAGAGGACTTGTATACAAGTGATTATATCATATGAGTGATGAGATTTTATCGCTACATTGATGAAGCACCTGCTACTGTGATTCTACACCCCATACACATCACATGGTTCCTCCCTTTTTTTCCTGGGGAGGTCAGTCATAAATATATGTATATATCATGTGGGTTCAACATAAGGGATTTTTTTAATACCATTTTTACACATTTTTTACATATAGAAGGGTCCCATATAAAGGGGTTACTTACAAATTGAATAGAAAAGGATTATATTTTATTAAGGAAAAAATAAAAGATATGGATATTTATAAATAGGTCTTGAACGCACGTTGCATGTAATGTCTTACAGACTTCGAAGATACATTCCGTGTATGCACAGTGCTGGCTCTTGGATTCGGGTGCGTCCTTTCATGTGACACCCTGTAGAGATTGGTTTCATACCTATCGTACCATGTCTATTTTTGTGCGTCTTGGTGATGACAAGTCTCTTGACATTGTGGGCATTGGAGATGTTAGGCTACAGTTTCCTTATGGTAGCTCTTTTGTTTTATATGATGTATGCTATGTACTTGTGTTGACACGCAGCCTTATGCCAGTTGGATAGTTTGATGATGCAGGGTATTTTGTGTCTTTTGGAGACTCTACATGGAAGATTACTCATGGTAAGCTTGTACTTACAAGAGATGCCGAGTCTGGTAGCCTTTATCCCTTACTGTATCTGGAGCTACGTTGGATCATGTTTTGTCTGTGGGTTCTATTCCCCATGTATCCCTTTGGCATGCTTGCTTGGGGCATATGTCTCTTAAAGGAATGAAAATACTCTGTGCTTTATAGTATCTTCCGCCTTTTGACTCTTCGCATTTTGATTCTTGTGATCATGGTTTGTATGGCAGGCAGACTAGAAATATGCATAAAAAGTCTAGTAAGAAATGCATGGGTGAGCCCTTGGCTCTTGTGCACTCAGATGTATGTGGACCCATGCCCTGTCAGTCACTTGGTGGGGCAAAGTACTTTGTTACTTTCATAGATGATTACTCACGTAAGGTTTGGGCTTATCCCATAAAGAGAAAAATCCGATGTCTTAGGCACATTTCAGCATTGTCTTGCATTGGCAAAAAACTAGTCTAGGAAAATACTAAAAAATGGGGGTGATTATGTATCACGTGCTTTTGAGCAGTTTTGTGATGAGCAGGGTATTAAGCGTCAGTTGACCGTCCCTTACACCCCACCCTAGAATGGTATGGCTGAGCTCATGAACAGGACCATTCAGGAAAGGGTCCATAGCATGCTTAGCCAGGATGGCTTACCGCCGCAGCACTTTTGGGCTGAGACAGTTACTACTGTAATGCATCTCATTAACAGGTCACCTAGTAGTGGCATTGACTTTCAAGTTGCAAAGGAGTTATGGACAGGCAAACCCCCCTCTTATGATCATTTGCATGTTTTTGGCTGTGAGGCATTCTGCCATGTGCCCAAGGACAAATGCAATAAGCTAGATCCTAAAAGTGTCAAATGCATTTTCATTGGCTATGGAGATGCAAGAGAGATGGGTTACCGTTCATAGGATCCACATGCGTTGAAAGTAATCCACAGCCATGATGTTATCTTTCATGAGGATAAAATGCATATGCAGCCTGAAAAAGTGGTTGGGGTATGCAAAGTTATCTTTCAGGAGGAGCCACCTACTCCCATTCAACCCGCTCCACAGCCAGCTAGACAGCGTGCAGCATCACCTGATGCTCATGGCCCCAATGTTAGACATGTTGATGTTAGACAGGATGTTGGTCAGGCAGCAGAGCCTAGATTGAGACATTCTACTAGAGATAGATGACCTCCTGACCGTTTTGTGCCCTCTATGGATTATGTACTGGTTACAGATGTAGGAGAACCTCTTACTTATGATGAGGCTATGCGCAGGGGTGATTGTCACTCTTGGGAGAGGGCTATGCAGTCTGAGCTTGAATCATTGCATAAGAATAGTACTTAGGATTTGGTTTCCTTGCCTCAGGGTAAGAAGGATTTGCCATGCAAGTGGGTATACAAGCTAAAAAGTACCCCTAGACACCCCAAGCCAACATACAAGGCTCGATTGGTTGGTAAGGGTTTTAAGCAAGAGCATAGTGTTGACTTTGATGAAGTCTTTTCTTCTATGGTCAAGATGACCACCCTACGATTAGTCTTGGCCTTGGCTTTGCAGACCTTGGCAGAGAACACCTAATGTGCAAGCTAAAGAAGAGTCTATATGGCTTGAAGCAGGCACCTAGGGAATGGTGCCATAAGCTTGATGCATTCATGCAGTCAGAGGGCTACAGTCGTAGTGCTATGGATCCGTGCTTGTACACAAAGAAAGCCCATGACAGTTCTTTATTGATTTTGGTACTCTATGTGGATGGCATGCTTTCAGCAGGGACGGCTCATGAGGAGCTCGATGCTCTTAAGGCTCAGCTCAAGAAGAGCTTTGAGATGAAATATCTGGGACAAGCCTCTCATATACTTGGTATGCGCATCACGCATGATAGATCTCAGGGACTCCTCTATCTGTCATAGAGGGAGTATGTACATAAAGTCCTTGAGCGCTTCTGCATGCAGGATATTAAACTTATTGGTTGTCCATTACCTTCTCATGTAAAGGTTTCATAGGCCAATTGTCTACAAAAAAATGAGCAGAGGGCCGAGATGGCCAAGATTCCCTATGCATTAGCCGTGGGTAGTCTTATGTATGCCGTGATAGCCACCCGTCCAGATATTGCTTTTACTGTTGGGGTTTGGCACATTATATGGCTACACCTAGCAAGAAACATTGGGATGCCGTGAAGGGTATCATGAGGTACCTAAAAGGCATAGCAAATATGTATCTTTGTTATGGCAACCAGGATATAGGAGTCTTGGGGTACACTAACTCTGATTATGTAGAACATGCACATAGTAGGAAGTCCACTTCTGGCTATGTGTTCACTTATGCTAGAGGGGCTATCTCTTGGATGTCCAAGACACAGAAGTGTACCGCCCCTTCTACTACAAAGGCCGAGTATATTGCAGCCACAGAGCCTTGCAAAGTGGCTATCTGGTTAGGCAATTTGATTGCAGACCTTGGTATGACAGATGCTATGCCTACACTGCATTCAGAATCTATGAGTGCCATTTAGTTGGCCAAGAATCCAATCTTCCATGCGAAGACGAAATATATTGAAGTGAGGTATCACTTCATTTGCGAGTCATTGAGGACAGGTATGTTGACCTTGTCAAGATTCCGACTGAGTGGAATCCTGCAGACTTGCTCACGAAGAGCCTCACTATTGAGTGCTTTGCCTTCCTCAGGAGATTGATGGGCATTGGATGATATAACGTCTTTTTCCTCATCATGCTGTACATGTGTACATGATGTACTGTCTTTTCTTTTTTCTCTCTCTCACTAGGGCAAATTCGCCTTTAAGTGGGAGGTTTTTGGGGGTAAAGGCGCCTCTACCTAGTCGTCCATGTATTACTACACGGACAGTACCCCTTGCAAGTGGCGAGCGCCCGCCATTACAGTCACTTATTATTTATTCTTTTAGTGACAATTTGAATTCAAGAAAGGCCCGGCCACACATTGTGGTTGTTGGAGTTCCCATTTCTTGTCTCTCTCTTTCTTGCTCTTGCTCTCCCGCCATAGCTCTCGCATACAAGCTTCGATCCTTCTCACCTTTCAACAAGAGAGAAAGAAATAAGAACAAGAAATATGAGAGTTATGAGAAATGAAGAGTGAGAGGAGAAGATAAAGGGGAAAGGGGGTTGCAACCACCCTCAACCACCCACCTCCTCAAATCACCCAACAAACTTCCATCTTTTTCTTTCTTGAATTATGAAATTCGAATTGCATACATTTGTCTAAGGTCTTGGCTAAGGTCTTGAGACCCTTTAATTTTGAGATAGAACAAAAAGTAATGACCCTCCTTTTTCCTTTCAACATTTTAAATATGATCCTTTGGACTATACATTGTTTTTACATTGCTTCATAGAAAAATTTTGGACAAGAGGTACATTTGCAATGGATAATTAAACAACATATGTTTCTATGATGAGCACATTTTTGTGCCTTCATTTGCACAAATTTTGGGTTATCATTCCTACCATACTAAAATGTGAAGCATTCCCATGTACAAATTGGAGAAAACCCATGATTAGCACCATCAAATATTCATCTTCATCATCGGTCTTCATTTTCTTCTTTGATCTCTAAATTGCCATTAGAAGGGGAAATGATATAACATACGAGAATACAAACAACTAGGATGCTGAGCCTAGGTCACAAGCATAACACACAAAAATTTCATCATGACACACGCAAAAGATAAGGCTTTTCATCAACTTCAGCAACACAATAATGAAATCACACTCAATCATAGGAAAGAAACAATAACCACATCATGAAGCTCATTAAAAAACCCTAAAAAGATGTTAAGTGAAGCATACCCTTACAAAGGATATTGGATTGGAGTTCTTCCACCCAGGTCTTGTTGGAAGAAAAACATGTGAGTTTACTAAAACCAAAGAGTCAAGAAAAATCCTAAAGTAAATATTAGTGTGCATGAGAGTAGCCTTGGCAAAGAGATAGATTGCTTCACGATAGGATGAGGTATACATGTAAATAGTATTGAAAGGGTATTACTTTCTAAAGATTAAATGGTAAGGTTTAAATTTTTAGAATGAAAATGAATGAAGAAGAAGATTGAAGGAGGTCGCCACATGAAGAACATAAGAAAGAGAACGTGAAGTCTGGGGCTACGCCATGTGGATTTGAGAGGAGGGGAGGATGACATGTAGATCTAACGGCCATTTCCTACCTTGATAGTGTGATTTTTGTTTATCAAAATATAAGATCATTGATTATCACACGTTCCATGTCTTTTGTGGCATGGCATGAGGTAAAAAAGGGAGTGAAGGTAGGCGAGATAGTTAAATGGGGGCAACTAGTGTTTGTGAGCACTGAAGGGGAAAGGACAAGGCACAATCAAGAGAGGGAGGAGGCCAGGGTTGGATTGGATGGACACACAAGGAAGGAGAAAGGCACCATGCTACTTTTCCATATCCCCCTTCTTTCTATTTATACTATCTATTTTCACAATAACACATCTAAGGAAGAAGATGAAACCATTGAATATTCTGGTGTTACAAGTAGCGAAGCATCCATTTGTGGAAAAAGTAGAGGACTAAAGGGAAAGCAAGCATAAGAAGTGTTATTACAATGCAGAGGACCCATCCCTTCTTCTTGTGAGAATGCAACAATGAATGAAGCTTTCCATGGCCAAAACACACCTTTTATAAATCTTTTCTCTTGCAAACTCCATAGCCACCTCTTTCTTGTCTAGTGCACCAAATGAAGAGTATCCTACCATGACACAAAAAGAAGATCAAATCAGCTAAGTAGAGGCTACAACTATGCTTGCTAGCCACAAAACTTGCAAGAAAACTCTCTTCTTCACTAAGGAACCATCTTTCAAAACACACAAGAGAGGAGAATGCACACAAAAGATTAAGAAATTTCTTCCATCCTCACTCTCTTCCTCTTCCTCACTCTCCTTTAGATTATACAATGAAGCACAAGAGAGAAAGAAACAAGAACAAGAAAGATGAGAGTTATGCCACATGTTAATCGTCAGACAAACAAGGTGGAAAATCTGGAAAATCTAAAGCAGAATACAAAGGCCAAGGCAAAAGTGAAATGGAAGACGAAGGCGCACCAAGAAAAATATGGAAGCACAAGAAGTGTAGAAAAGTCCTAAATAAAGGAAAAAGGCACACAAGAAAAAGCGCAAGTCAATACTTTTGTAAAAGAGTTCAAGCACATCATGGTTTAATTTAAAGAGCGCCGGGCTCTCACCCATGCAATTTGTAAAGGTAGATGGGCAGTAGGAAGGAAGCTAGGAAGATATAAGGACAATGTGAAAAAGGGCCTAAGCCATGGCCGATCATGTAAAAAAGGGGGATAAGGGGATGACTGTCCAAAAGGGATTTACGGTTTTGTGTATAAAGTTGAAAAGTGAATGAGAAGCTCATTCTTGTGTGTGGCCAAAAGTGGGTCTCCTCTTCTTCTTCTTCTTCTTCCTCTTGCTTGCTTGAGCTTGTGCTTGAGAGAGGGAGTGTGAGAGTGTGTGAGGGTGAGGGACCGGGGAGGAGAAGCTCTCCATCTTCTCCTCTCTTCTTCTCTTCTCTTCTATTCTCTTATCTTCTCTTCTCTTGCTCGCGGCAATGGAGCTAGGAGCATGGAGCTTGAGAATGGAGCTTGCTTGAAGCTTGCCCTTGGATCGTGGAGCTAGCGGAGTGCGCGGGAGAGGAGGTAACTCGATCGGCATGGAGGTAAGCTCACTACACTCGTAGATATGGATGGCGCGTCAGCTATGTGACAAGTAGCCATTAGTGCTTGGCTTGGAACGCTTGGAACAATAAGCGGTCCGTGGGTCTTGGCGGTTGAGCAAAAGCTCTCACACCACCAAAGAGAGAGTGAGAAATGAAGCATGAGAGGAGAAGATAAAGGGGAAAGGGGGTTGCAACCACCCACCTCCTCAAATCACCTAACACCTTCCTTCTTTTTCTTTCTTGAATTATGAAATTCAAAGTACATACATTTAGCTAAGGCCTTTTTTTTTATTTTGAGATAGGACAAAAAGTGATGACCCTCCTTTTTCCTTTCAATATTTTAAAATGTGAGTCCTTGGACTATACATTGTTTTTATATTGCTTCATAGACAATTTTTGGACAAGAGCTACATTTACAAGGGATCATTATGCAAAAGATATTTCTATTATGAGCACATTTTTGTGCCTTTATTTGCACAAGTTTTCAGGTTATCACTCTGTAACAATCTAACAACTGATAGCAATGCATGGGGATCTATTTTATCAAGTGTACAACATTAATAATTTCCTTAGCCTAAAAATATTATGGTAATCTTGCTTAACTTAGCACACTATGGACTTTTTCCTGAATGGTCTTGTTTATGCACTCTATAATACCATTCTGGGGTGGGATGTATGAGTTGGTCAATTGATGCTTAATACCCCACTCATTACAAAACTACTCAAATGATGTAAAACATACTCACCCCCATTGTTAGACTCTTAGGCATTTAAGCTTATACCCAAATTGATTCTCAACAAGAGCAAGCCAATGTGTTGAAAGGTAGATAAGACATTCCATTTCTACTTAACAAAATATCCCCAGACCTCGTACAAATAATTATCAATGAACATAACAAAGTACTTCATGCCACCCAATGACTAACAAGGCATGGGATCGCATCAAAATGCACAAGATCTAGAGATTCACCTGTGTGCATGATGCCAAACTTCTTATGAGAATTGTGGGTCTATCTACCATAAAGACCATGGTTGCAAGAATCGATACATTTATAATTAGGAGATAGAACATATTGCAAATGAGTAAGAATTTTCATTCCCTTTAGGAGCATGTACCTAAGGCAACAATGCAATAAAGATACATATGATATGTTAGCCACAACCAAAACATGGTCAAGATACCCAAATAAAAATAAAGGGTAGAGGCTTCTAGCCTTGGTACCTCGAGCAAAAACAAGATCCTCATGGGTAACTTCCATGTGAAATCACCAAAAGATACATAATAGCATCATCATGCATTATTTAGCATATAGAAGGCTTTTGGTCAAAGCTAGTATATGACGTACATTATACAGAGTAAAAGAGTTGCTTAAAGAAAACTGTAGTAGTAAACCCCCAATGGCAATAATATCCAATGCCAAGTTATTTTCTAGCCTCACAAAACTTGTCATTCTACGATATAATTAAAACCAATCCCTATATAGTATAACATGAAAGAAGGCCCTAGAATCAAGTAGAAAACATTGAGAATATGTATATGAAGCATCGATCAAATGAGAAGCATCAAGAGAGGAAGCTTCTAATATGTGCCCATCATTTTGACTCAAACTGCACTACCTTTATCTATTCAATCTTTACACTAAACTTACTAGGGACAACGATGCGATCATCATACTTTTCCTACACTTTGCCCTTGCCTTTCTCTTTGTGATTATCATCATGCATCTTATGACGCTTGATCAAATGCAACCTTGATTCCCATACTAATGATATGTCAGAGAGGACTTATGACCACATGACGTACTACTTGACTACCTGCAAGACCAAGATCTCTATGAGTCTCTACCATGACGGTCATTACCGCTCTTACCATCATGTCGACCCCTAATAATCAATGCATGAGAAGTATATGATGCATGCGTGTTCTTTCTATTTATCTCCATTGTCTAAAGCACTCTCATCATCTTGGAGTTTCAACCCATCCTTAAGCATATTAGCACACTTTTCTATACAAAAAGTGTCCCATGACTCAAGAAGTATTGCAAACAATAACAAAGGAGGTAGGTTATCCTTGAACTCAATGCCTTATAAAGTCAACTAGTTGAAAATCAAATGAAATTCATTCAAATGTGTAGACACACTAGTCCCTATCTTCATGCAAAGATCCATAAGCTATTTGAACTAATACATATGTGATACAAGGCTTTTCTTATCATACAGATTGCATATATTTTCCCATAACTACCAATATTTATCCGTAGTTGTAACAACATTGAAGTAAACATGTTAAGATAATGATAGTATAAGAGTAGATTTACATAGCTTATCCAACTCAGCCCAATCATCCTAATCCATGCCTTTGGACTTTACACTCTTGGTTTTCAATGCCTAACATCCTTCTTTTGAACCAATACCTACCATATCTATGTCTTTCAATAGGTAAAATTTGTGCTATCAAGCTTTTCAATACTGAAAATAACACTATCATTTGAAGAACCAACCATAATGAAAATATACCATTGCAAAATCCAAGAGAATGAACTACTATAAATGGTTGCAAATGAGCCCCTAAAACATAGTTAAAACAAGGACAAAACAGAAGGGAATACCAAAGTATAGAGCTCTCCATCAATTGCAAGCAATAGATTGCCAAAGTACAATGTCTGCTCTCCAAGACAATGCTAAAAACTATAATTACAATAATGGAAAAATAAAGACAGTAGTATATGTCAATCCAACTATGGGCAAATAGCCAAGAAAGCAAACTCTCATTCTAAGGATATCAAAATAGCAATCAAGATGCAAAGAATGCAACTAGTAGTGACTAAGTATAGACTAAGTATAGACCACCGGTATGAAAGACTATCATGAACTCAAAGTGTCAATAAACCATATATTCCATAAGCATATACATCATTGACAAAATGTTAATAGACATCCTTTTTTCCTCCCGGTGTGCATGGTTCTCATTTTGAGCGAGGCAGCCGAGCCTCCTGCTCTAAGTTCAAGTTGAAATGACTTTGTAAGAGGAGAGGCAGGTTATGAACCGTGTCGCCCCCATGGCGCCATGCTCCAAGATGGTTAATTGTGGATCCTTGTGAGGTCGGAACCCTTCCGCGGGTGTGGCACGATCGGTGACTCCAAGCGCCATGTTACCCTTCTGCCAATTAGACAAACGAGTTACATGTTCTGTGAGAGAGCCACGACGTGGGAGGAATATCAAGGGCATAACGGCCCGTGACATGACGCAATGGGATGCGGTCATGCTCTAACATGACAGCATGTCGACTTAACATGTCTTGCAAGTTGGCTTCTATTGCGTTCTCAAGACACGATGCAGTGCTGCATGTCCACAAACCATGTTGCTTGTGTGGGTTTCCATGCACGGACCCATGGGACCATGAGAGTAGCATTACACTTGAAAGCATAGGGAATCAAATTAGTCTACTAGTACAAGTAACTACATCCAATAGCATACAAGAGAGCATATATATAAACCAAGAGTCCCATTGTCTCAAAAAAACAAGCTCTACTAAGTAAATAGAAGCATCTCCCACTAGAAGTAAATTTGGAATGCAAAGTGAATAAGCAAAGCTCAAGACATATACATCAAAGCATCTGGGATGCTCAAGCGTATCACAAATACATTTGGGATCATAAGAGTCCAATGAAGCTTCAATACCCATAAGTGACTAAGCATGGAAACTCAAAGAAAGTGCAAGTACATTAAATTTAGCTCAAATACAAGTACCAAAGCATATCATAACCATATTCTAGCTCATATATCAATGCTAGATATCACCATAAACACGTAGCATACCCAAAATACCATGTAGGTACAATAGGCATTTAAAGCATGAAGCTCATTGTTGTATGCTTGTTATCCAAACTATTCTGATAGCAATAAACCTCTGCAAAATTAAGTTAATCAAGCTCTACAAAATCCAAGTAGCATCCTAGAGTATAACCATACCATTTGGGCACCAAAATAGCATCCTTGAAGCATCAAACATGCATTATGGAATTTAGTATTTGCCATCTAGAAAAAATCTCATAATGTAGCAGTAAAAATTATCAAAAGAGGCAATTTTATTCACTAATTAGAGTCAAGGAGGTAAATTATTGAAGGATAGATTAATTATTGGGGTTATTTGTTTCCCTTTTTTGTGTAGCATATTGACATTAGTGTGAGAGGAAGGCAATTGACACATGAGTCATAGATATGGTTACATCTAGTAGATTAGATAAGAAACGTAATAGATAATGATTCAACATTGGAGATTAAGTAGGCTTATTTATATTTTTTAAAGATCCATAAGTTGGTGTGAGAGGAAGGTAATTTGTGACTACATCGATGACTAATGCAAGAATCCTTAACGACTTAAAGAAGGATTAATATTAATTTGGAATTTACACCACCATTGTGCTTATATACCTTAGATTAGTATTTATGGAATTCAATAATTCTTTGGAAAACTACCAATCAAAGAGTGTGAGAAAAGGGGGGATTATTATATATGATACTTTTCTATAAATAAGGTTAAGTAGAGAATAGGATGTACTCAATATATTTTTGGAATAACTAGCCCCGCTTTTGTATGAATAGATCTATCCACCAATGTAAGCTTGCCCAAGCCATGCCCAAGCCCCTACAAAATAGGAAGGATGGTAACTGCAGGACACCCTCGTGTCATGGAGTAGATCTAGTTTCATCTGGAACAAGTCTGTATTGCACTCTAATCAAAATGGTGATGACATGCTTGACTCTATCAGAGCATCTCATGTTGGTCTTTTTGTAAATCACCAAGAGGTGGAAGCAATAATGTAGAGAAGAAGGTTCAATAAGATTATCCAAAAATATGTATAGATCTTCATTAAAAATAATATGTCAAATCCAAAAGACATGCAGGAGATTCTTGATCAAAATAACATCTCCACAAAGGATATTGTGTAATGTATAAACTTTTACAGGCAAAGATAAAGCAAGCAAATGTACAAGGCTCATTATTACCAAATTCCATATCTATAAGATTTCCCAAATATCAAGGTGACATAGAACTTGTGTATGTACTAGGATGACCATTCCATATCAAATATATATATATCTCAAGCGTAGGAGATTTGGTTTATAATCAATGTAATAACATATTTTATTATTTGAAAGCTTCGCAATCCCTTGCGGCTCAATTGTTTGAAGTCACCCCTACAAAATATGGCAATGTTTTTAAATTTATTATCAAATTTAACAAATGTCAAATTATCAATAATAGAAAATTAAAAGAGTGACTATAACTTTGAGGTATAGAGCACTTGATCCTTCCGCTAGAAAAGATTATCATAATTGGTTTAGTGTATAATGTGAGAATAACTTATTTTCTTCAAGATCATTTTGAAGTTCATGTAGTCTTACTATTTATGGGAAAAAAGTGAAAGTTCATTTTGCACAATCTAGCTTTTTTAAAGATACCATGCATTTTTTGTTGTGATGGAGAACTTTAATATTTTATATTGAGTCTTTCAGAAGACTAAGTACCTAAGATCATCAATTTGAGCAAAGAATGGAAAAATGCTACATCTTTAAGGCATGTGAGAATATAATGTGGAATGGCATATGGCAAGTAAATCATCCATCGTCGCCAGAAAAATGTTTAATTATATGAAATTTTATACTAATGCAATTTTATATCCCAAAAGTCATGCTATGATGTGGTGTTTGGATAGATGGTTTAAAGACCTTGAAGTGCATGTATAATCTATTGAAGGGTGATAATTCTAAAATTCCATGTATATATTACATGAGCTTTGCAAATGTGTTGGATAAGAGGGTACTAGAAGAAAGCTCCAAACACGCACATGAAGGACCCTAAATTCAAAGTAATACTTGACATTCCTCCATCGTGCAAAGTTTTGGTACAATGAGTGCTCTATGTAAAATCATTGAGGTTATTTCTATACATATGCTTTGCATAGGCTCTACAAACCAAGAGTAGAAAATGAGAAATCTATAAAAGCACTAGAAAAAGTTCTCTCTAAAATTGGCTTGCAAAGAGGAAATCTAAAGATTGAGAGGGATGAGAAAATATCAAGCAATGGAAAAGATATCTATAAACCCCTCCAGAAGAGGTGTTAAAACAAGAAGATTCCCCTCTATACCACCCCAAGATAATAACCCTCTATCTCATGGACAAGATAACACCATTAACATCAACATCATATGAGGCAAGACTATCAATTATATAGTATAACAAATGGAAATGCATCAATAATATAGTTGTAGACCATGCAGCAAGCTAGGGAGCATGAAAGGTAAACATTTGGAGCTCTTTGGATGCAATGTTTAAACTTTGTAATAAGCAAGCATTGACAATGACAAATCACATAACCTTTCAAATATCAATTGAAGAATTTAAGAAGTCAACAATTGATGCTTAGATAGCCAATACATAACCCACTATATGATAATACAATTGTCAAGAATTGCATAGTGGAAGGACTTGCTTGAGCTATTGTGCCAAATACATACCATATACAAACAAGAAGAAGCTCAAGAACACAAAAAGAGATATGGGGGCCAAAATGTTTTCTTCCTTAGTTATTCTTTTTCTTTCACACACAATGTAATGTACATAAAGTATAGATAAGATATAACATGAAGGAAAGTAGTCTACTAAGTGACAAAGGGAGTCAGCCCCCTGACTAAAAGCAAGCAAGCAAGCAAAAGTAAGAGCTATGATGGAAGGAGCAGAAGCAAGAGAGAGAGACACACATCTGATGTTGGAACTCCAACAGTCATAACATGTGACTGGCCTTTCCTTATTCAAATGTCACTAAAAGGATAAAAAATGAAGTGATAGTCATTGTCATCTGCCACCTGCAATGTACAACGTGTGGGTACTGTCAATGTAACTAATATATAGGCAACTAGGCACAAGCACCTTTTCACCCAACAACCTCCCGCTTAAAGACCAATGTGTCTTGAGTGAGGAGTGGGAAAAAAAAAGTACAATATGTACATACACTACAACAGGATGAGAAATAGACAGCATATCATCCAATACCCATAAACCTCCTAAGGAAGGCAAAACACTTCATTGAGAGACTTTTCATGGGCACATCACAAGATTCTAATTAGTTGAGATCTTGACAAGGTCAATAGACTCATCCTCAATGACCTCTCAAATGAAGTAGTAACACACCTCAATGTGCTTCATCTTTGCATGGAAGACCCAAATTCTTGGCCAATCGAATAGCACTCATAGAATCTGAATAGAGTGTAGGGATCATATCGGTCAATAATTCTTACCATATATTACAAACCAACACAATGTAGACCAGATTCTTGGTCAACTAAATAGTGCTCATAGATTCTGAATACAGTGTAGGAATCATATCAGTCAACAATTCTTACCATATAGCATAGACCATTTAGTTGACCAAATTCTTGGCCAACTAAATAGTGCTCATAGAATCTGAATACAGTGTAGGTATCATATCAGTCAACAATTCTTACCGCACAGTATAGAACAATGCATACTCAACCTTGGTAGTAGGGAGGACGATGCATTTCTGCACCTTGGATATCCAAGGAACAACACCTCTAGCAAAAGTGAAGACATAACTAGAGGTGGAATTCCTATTGTTTGCATGACTTGCATAATCAAAGTCAATGTATCCCATGACTCCTATATCTTGGCTGCCATAACATATGTACATGTGTGTTGTGTCCTTTAGGTACCTCATGATACCCTTCACGGCATCCTAATACAGCCTGCTAGCTATAGCCATATAGCATGCCACAATTCCCACTGCAAATGTTATGTCAAGACGAGTGGCTATCATGGCACACATCAAAGTACCCACTATGGATGCATAAGGGATCTTGGTCATTACGGCCGTCTACTCATCTGACTATGGATAATCGGCCTAACTAACCTTCACATGACAAGGTAGAGGACACCCAATAGGCTTACCATTCTACATATGAAACCACTCGAAGACTTTCTAGATATACTCCTTCTAATAGATAAAGGAGCCGCTCAGAGAAATCGTGTGTGATGCACATCCCAAGAATATGAAAGGCCCATCCCATGTCCTTCATCTCAAATCTCTTCTTGAGTTAAGCTTTCAAGGTATCTAGCTCATCATGTGAGCTCTCCCTACAATAAACATATCATCCACATAAGTACCAAAATTGTGAGGCTGCCATCACGAGTCTTCTTCATGTATAAACATAGATCTATAGCACTACAGCTATATCCTTGTGAATGCATAAAATCATCAAACTTGTGGTATCATTCCTTAGGTGCATGCTCAAGACCATAAAGGCTCTTTCTCAACTTGCACTCTAGGTGTTCCCTACCTTTTCCCTTAAAGTCTGTAGGCTGTAACATATAAATCTCATTGTGCAAGTTTCCATGTAGAAAAGCTATCTCTACATCCATCTAATAAAGGTCCATATCTAACTAAGTGACCAATGCTAGTACTAAGCATAGGATATGTAGGCACAAGATGACATTCATTACACATAGTGGGGAGTGATCACTTACATAGTCGTGCCCTTTGGCTTCACTTATGCTCTTGCCATTTTTCAAAGACTCATGTATGCACTATTCAAGGATATGCTAATGAAGTGACTGAAAGTGTTTGTGGATGCCATTTATCCGTGCCAATTGGGAAGAGAGAGGAGCATTTAGAGAAGCTACATCTAGTCTTTGAACATTACTGCAATAATATGGTCTCTCATTAAAACTCGATGTATTTTAGGGCACATTGTGTTGAGGGACGGAATTGCCATGAACTTCTTAAAAGTCACAGTGATTGTTGAACTTTCACATCCAACCAACTCTGAGGATGTTCAATGTTTTCTTGGCCATACAAGATACTATACAGAATTTGTACTAAGTTACACATTAATCACTCCCAGGGGGTCCACTAGGGTTTACCCTATGGTACCACGTCATAAGACCATCTAGACCCAATTGATAGAATGGTGTTCTAATCAATTAGAAGGATTGTATCTTGAGGAGAAGATATTTAAGCATTGCCTTCTCAATTGATGATCAAGAATTTTTTTCTCTAGAATTTTAACAATATCATTGGACAAAAGTAAATCCCTTTCCTATTGGTTCTCCATTCATCACTCCTAACATATGATATGCTAGTGCTATTTGCCTTTACAAGTACTAATAGAGAGGTCAAACTCTAACAAAGAAAGAAACCAAATGACAATGTATATAGTTACATATAGTCTGTTAACAAGATAAAGCAATGTTGCAGGATGCAATTAACAAAAAATGTAAATGGTATTGCCAAAAGATAATATCAAAACTTCTTAATAGTAAACACCATATCCCTTTTAGTAGTTTAAGTGGTTCATGTCAATATTGGTGAGTTGTCTACTTATAAAATGCACCAGGAGGTCCATATTATGCTCTATAGTTCAACACAATACTACTTTGATAGCAAACTTAGAAGCATCAATATGCATATGGTGCAGTGGTTAGAGCCTTTTTCAACTCTTCATATGCTCGTTGGCATGCCTCAGTCCATTCGAAGACGATCAGCAGCTTGTACAAGGGTCTCGCGATCAATGCATAGTTCAATACAAACTGTCGATAATACCCTGTATGGCCTAGGAAGAATTGGACTCCCTTGTATTTGATTGGGGGTGGAAGGTCGACAATAACCCTAACTTTCGAAAAGTCAGTGGCAATGCCGTTCTTCAACACCACGTGCCCTAAGATGCATCCATGCTTTACCCAAAATTGGCACTTTAAGGGGTTCAAGGAGAGACAATATAAGTGACACCGCTCAAAGATTGCACGGAGTTTGTCTAAGTATTCAATCTAGGTTGTGTTAAAGATACGGGATCTAGGACATGGCAGTGAGTTATGGTGGATGGAAGGAGAAGTGTGGATTCATGATGGAGAAGACAAAGACACTGTTTGTTACACAAGTGAATTAGGTTCCAAGATTGAGACTTGGACTCATAAACACAATCTTGTGTATGTGGACAATGATATTGACACTTCACTGAAAAGAAAAGAGTACTATCATTGCATTAAGAAAAGGAAGCAAGTACAATGCTTTATAGGAAAGTAGGAAACTGCAGTAGGCACCACTGTGCATATGGGATAGGTAAGCATGCATGTCCTTGGCCCTGAAGCTCCATACAAAGAGGCTATCAATGAGTGTGATTGCTGAATCTCAACACCCCTCATCAATCACAACTAGAAAGGCACAAAGTGTGTAGAGGCTGTAATGAGAACCACCTGCAAAGTGTGGGCACACCACAAACATGGTAGACACCAGAGGTTGTCGCAGAAAAGGCTAAGTGTGGGCACCAAAACATGATGGACATCCAGAGGCTGTAATAGGGGCCTCACAAAGTGTACATGGACTATAATGCCAAGTTACATAAGGAGTTTACAAAACTTATGGCAGGAAGCATTAGGGCAAGGAAATACAAGGCTTTTAAAACAGTCTATCAGAGTAATGAGAGTAGAAGGACTGATGAGTCTTGTCCTTCCGATCTTGGTGGTCTTCATCTTCATCTTCATCTTCATCTTTTGGTCCATGGTCTTCTTCTTCTTTCACAGCTACAAGATAGGCCTTTTGGGACCTCTTTCTAGCATGACAGAACTTCTCAGTGTGTCCGGTCCTTTTGCAGAAGTCACAGAAGAGCGGTTCCTTTTTACCTTTGTATCTGTTGTTTACATATAACATTTGTTCATCCTTTGAAGTGCTAGGCTCTTCTTTGCTTTTAAGTTTCTTTTCTTCCTCTAACAAATAGGCTTTAATATCAACAAGTTGAGGATCAGGCATATTGGTTAGAGTGGTTGATACATTATCATAGGCAGGAGGCAGACTTTTTAACAAGACACCAATGCAAACATCTTCATCCATTTTTAGCTTTATCCCTGCAAGTTGAGTAAGCAGGCTTTCCATGTAGTTCAGATGGGATGCGAGGGATGTATGAGGCTTCATATCAAGTCGGAAAAATTCAATTCCATACTTAGACGACTTTGACTGTGCACCAAATAAGGTATCCAATTTATCCCAAGTGTCATGGGACGTGTCACAGGCATCCACATGATGGATGTAGCTGTCATCCAATTCCAGTTTGATGATGGTTTGTGCCTTGTCATCATTCTTCTGCCAAGTAACTGCAAGGTCCGCATCTCGAGGTTTCTTCTCTTTGCCATTTGTGATGGCCCAAAGACCCTTCTTCATCAGGATAAGCTTGATGCGGGTTTGCCAAGTGTGAAACCCGACTCCTTTGAATCGAGCATTTGGAGAGTCTTTTCCCATGTTGAGGCTGCAAGATCAGCAGCAAATCAACTCCAAAATTCTGAGATTTTATCAGTGGAAGACCATATTACAATGTGTCAAGAGACACAGGTAATGACAGTGTGAAAACACACTATGTTTGTGTTGATGTTGAGCTTGATTCTTCTTGTTCGGGATCATTCGGTCGTTCTTCAATCTTCTCAGGTCCTTCCCCTCCTTGATTTGGTGCTAGAACAGTAGATCAGAGTGGCAGTGGGTTTCTCCACGTGGCAAAAGAGAACAAATGATGAGATTTTTGAGTTTTGATGAAATTGGCTATGGCTGACAGTTTAGGGTTTCAGATAGGGGCCTGGTTTTTTGCAGATTGCAGGAGCTATGGTTGATCATTTCCACAACTTTTTTTATGGAAATATAGCTCTTTCCAAGGCCTATCAAAGCCCTATGATCTTCGTCAGCATCGCGATGTATGCAGGCGGAATTCGACGTACGAACAGCAACAGCGCAGTCTGGATAGTGAACGACGAATTTTCGCAATGCTGGAGTTATAAGTCACCAATGTTAGGGATTGAGGTGTTGGCATGAAGCGCCTTGAAGTGGGGAACAATATCTCAGAAGGAAGCAAGTGAAGATATGCCCTGTAAGTGGAGATCCAGCTCCTCCAACAGAGGTAGGTTGCAGGTTGGCTATGGCTGCCAAGGGGTAGAAAGTGAAAATGGAGTTGGAGATGAAGTCAAACACTTGAGCTAAGCTGGATAGAGATTGTGAGAAACTGAGAGAGCAGAGAGAGGACCTGAAACATGCTAAGCCATGCTCAGCTGTGCTCTGATACCATGTTAAAGATACAGGATCTAGGACATGGCAGTGAGTTATGGTGGATGGAAGGAGAAGTGTGGACTCATGATGGAGAAGACAAAGACACTGTTTGTTACACAAGTGAATTAGGTTCCAAGATTGAGACTTGGACTTATAAACACAATGGAAGTAGTATCATTGCATTAAGAAATGGAAGCAAGTACAATGCTTTATAGGAAAGTAGGAAACTGCAGTAGGCACCACTGTGCATATGGGATAGGTAAGCCTGCATGTCCTTGGCCCTGAAGCTCCATACAAAGAGGCTGTCAATGAGTGTGATTGCTGAATCTCAACAGGTTGAGTGAACACAGAGGTCATCAATGAAGACTTCCAACTCCTTGCAAATCATGTCTTTGAAGATGGCGCACTGAGGCATTGGAAGGTGGCGGGGGCATTCGTCAACCCGAAGGGCATGACTCTGTAAGCAAAGAAGCCCCACTCAGTGGCGAAGGCAGTCTTATGCCTGTCCGCAGGATGCACTTGCTCCTAGTTATACCCTAAGAAGCCGTCCAGAAAACTGTAGGCTTCCTTGCCCGCCACTCTCTCAAGCAAGTGCTCGATGTACGGTAATGGACAGTTGTCTCTCTTAGTAGCAGCATTCACCTTCTTGTAATTGACGCACACTTGGATCTTTCCATTCTTTTTCATCACAATGACTATGGGTGACACCTAGCCTATGTGTTCAATTTCGTAAATGAATCTCGCTTTCATTAGCTTATCAATCTCCTCTTTGACAGCATGAGCGTGTTTTGGATTCATAGGGTACAGTCGTTGCTTCACCGGCGTTGCCTCTGGCATCATAGGTATGTTGTGAGTCACGAAACTTAGATCTACCCCCTTAAGCTCGTTTAAGGACTAGGCGAGCATGTCTATGTACTCTCGCAAGAGAGCAACGAGACTCATTTCTTCTTCCCCAGTCAACTCATTGGCAATGAATACTAGTCGAGGTGTCTCCCCTTCCAAGGCTAGGTTCATCTCCTTGACCTTGGCTGGTCCCTCAATTGGTTCGCTCATTTGCCCTTGACGCTTGGCACCTAACAGAACTACTACCCTATCCCCTTTTGTGAATTTCATAAATTGTTTAGGGAGGTCCTGCGGTTTTTGTTGTTCTTCCGTTTGCGTATCCCTGGGTTGGTTTTCCTTTCTCTACCTCAATCGTCTCCACCTTAGGTGGACGGGTAGATCCCCCTTGGTGCATCTAGCCATAGTCGGTCTAGGGATTTCTGGGTCACTATCTGAACTAATATCCAACTCAGAGTTGAACTCCCCACCGTCGCTAGAAGAGGTGGTCTCCCCTGGTGGACGCAGTTCGGACGGCGACTCTGTCATAAGCACTGATGTTGTTCTTGGCCGGGCTAGGCCTGCTTGCCCAAGATCTATGGTCTCTACGAGTTCCAACCAGGCACGGTCGCATTCTATGCGCATGACTCCTTGCTTTATCCTAAAGATACTCTTTTTCTACAGCTTGGAGTCTGCTCATATTTGCTCTATTTCTTGCCCCTTTGTGTCGTATTCCATGTTGTCTACCTCGCCCTCGCTTTCGTCATTGAAGAATTGGCAGTCTTCATATTCGTCGTGAGAGTCCTCTCTGTCAGACTGCTCATCCTCTCCTAGTACTTGGCATATCTCTTGTCGTTGGTCAGGGACTAGGGCCCAGTTATACATGAGGTTTAAATCATGCACTCTGGTCCATTGCCACTTGGATTCATCTAAGAGATCCTGGAGTGGTTTGAAGTTTGCAGCTGGATTGCCAGTTAGCTTGTCCGTTAAGTATTCCAGTATTTCCTAGAGTTCCCTTTTGTTGGCCGAGACTTGGAAGTTGACAGGCTTAGGTTTCCCACGAAGGGTTCCTGCCATCATGCAAACTGGTGCGGAGGGTGCGTCATTAGACTTGCCGATTGTTTTGATGGCTTGCTCACACACCTCGTGATCAGAGAACGGCAAGTCGATTGTAGCAAAGACGTGCATCCAATCCCGGTCGTCCTCTAGGCATGGGATATACTTGGTCAAGGGCCCATAGGACTTCTTGACCTGGCCGTTACCCTTGAGCATAACAGAGATGGCATCTAAGTCGATTGGTGAGGTCTTCCAAGTGTCCACCTCTATTCTCACGGCATCCGTTCTATTGCCAAGGAAGATCAAGCCGTTACCCCAATCTTCGATGACTCTAGCGTTGCACATCCAAGGTCGCCCTAATAGGATATCGTAGTCCACTCCTTTCATGACTATAAAGTCCACAGAGAATTGGACACTTGCGATCTTCAATGGCCAATTCTTAAGCACCCCAAATGGCTTGACCTTCATATCATTTGCTAAGCACTGTGTGGCTAAGCACACTAACCCCAGCTCCCGTGTCCACAATTCCCTTTCTCATTGTGTCACCTAGGGCTAGAACCGGTAAGACCGCATGCATCTCGAAACCTTCCCAGAAGGCATTGACGTGTAAGGATTTAGGCATAAAGTGCAGCGTCAAACTTGGTATTTGCATATCTGCATCCTGGTCATGAGGGTCTACTATGACCTGCTCTTTTGACCCTTCAACCCACTGCTTAAGATCTTGCCATAGGATGGGATGTTGCCTAAGCATATCTCCCAGGCTAAGTGTTACCAGGGTAATCACCAATGTGGTCAGGAGATCATTGGATGCTTGTCTCTCTCCTACCCTGGATCATCCTGACCAGTGGCCGTGACTAAACCGCAGCCCTGTAGCGCCGAGGCTTGGCCTTAGCGGCACTGCTTGTGGTGCAATTGCTTCTCTCGACTTTGGTTGAGGAGGTGAGGTTGGCGCGCTTATGCTGGAGAGGTCATCGATTTCATCCTCTAGGATGGGCTCAGCGTCTTTTAGATCCTCTTGAGCCTCCTTCACCCATTCCTTCACTTTTTCTATGGCCTCTAACTGTTGCTTCGGATATGGGTATTCCCCTACCTTAGCGCTTCCCTTTTTGGTCGTCTTAGGGGCTAAGTCTCTGCCTCTGCATCTGAGACCTTCTTTCCAGCAAGCAGAGTCCTTGTCCTCTTCCTAACGCCATCACCGGTACGGGGCGATAATCCATGAGGACAGCATTGCCCTCATCGTCATGTGAGACGTAAGGGCATATGTAAGCTTCTTCCTCATTTGGTTCCTCCACATAGTGGACTAGAGCATTGCTTAGTAGATGGGTCACGTAAGGACCAGGTGGTCTGGGTATGCAAGTAGGGTCTATGTCCATCCTAGGAACAGCTGGCTTAACGTTGTTAGGCACAAGAAGGGCTAATGGGGCTCCCCTTCCGAAGAATGGCTGCGGCCTGGTTGCTAGGTAAGGCTGGCCGTAGGGTTGCGAATACGGAAGTCTTCTTGGTAATCTACAATGCGCGTTGTCATGACCAAACCTACCACAGTTAGCACAAGGTCTTCACCTAGGGTCTTGACACTCAGCTGGCAAGTGGTTTCCGCCACAATACACGCATTGGACGTGTGGGCGCATTGGTCATCTCAACATGTCTTGCAACCTGGCTAACTCCATCTTTACATCAGCCACAAGTCTTGGTTCGTCTCGATGGCCTTCCCCTTATCTTGGGATGATGGGACCGATCGCTCACTAGAGGCTGATGCTCTCTCTGAGCTTTGTGAATTGGTCTCTTCTAGATTCGCGCTCCTGGAGCTCCGCTCCTTCAGCTAATCATTGACTTTGATGGCTTCCTCAAACACTTTAGCTAGCGCGTCTCACTGCAAGCTCGAATTGCTTGCCAAAGCCTTATATAACTCCTCATCTCGGATTCTGCTGATGAATACAGTAGAAATTGCTCTTTCAGTCAGTCGCTCACCCATAGGGATTCTCTTAAAAAGACTCCTCGCGTGGGTTACGTAGTCGCAAATATCCTTCTTCTCTTTCTGCTTGACATTCATCAAGCGCACTAGCAGATTGTCGGAGTATCCAGGCTCAGTAAATCTCTTAATGAAGAGATCCTTGAGGCCACTGAAGTTGGCTCGTTCTACAGCATCTAGGCTTGTATACCAATTCCTCCCCTTGTCACCTAAGCAGAGCCCGAATGCTTGAGAGAGTTGAGTCAGGTCATTGAGGTCGTTGGCTTCGCAGACTTGTTCAAACTGCTCTACAAAGCTGTATGGATCATTGTGGGGTTGGTATTTGTCGAGTTGCTTGGCAACGATGGGGATTTTAGACTGGCTCTTTGAGCCTTGGTTCGTTCCTAATCCTGCGAGCAAAGATGTCATTAGTTCTACAGCACTCTGCTCTGCTATCGTGTTATCTGACAGTCGCTTCACGAGAAGCTCGCTCAACGTCAAGTCTCCTTCTAGGGCTCTCTCTTGATCTGTTCGGTTTCTTTCTGCTAGGTTCAGCACTCGCTGTACCTCACGCAACTCTGTGTTTTGCATTTGGCTCCTAGCCTCTGCTGGTCCTTATTGTATTCGACTATACTTTGCAAAGCCTTACGGGCTAGTTTTCTCTCTTCTTCTAGGTCTACGATGATAGCGTCTATCATCCTGTCGCGGTGCTCGTACCGAGCGAGTGCATCGTAGCTGCTGAATAGCCTTCGAAAAGATGTTCAAGTCGAGTTCTTCATTAGACCTATGGTCTGAGCCTTTTTCCGCCATAGTTGCGTTGTCGTGTTCTGCCAAGCTGTTGATCAAGGTGAGTGGATTTGTCAAATCCACGTCGTTGACGCCACCTGCTTGGTCCTACCTCGTGCGTTGATGGTTTGTCTACGTCTTGGGTCCTCTCCTACTGGTGGGTTCCTTGAGTGGTTTATCTGAGTGAGTTCTTTCAGTTATTGAATATAATCCTCAATTTATGGTCACTCAGCGTGCGTGTCGCCCTTAGTGCACTTGTGCTCAATCAGGCTTTCAATTTCTTTTAGTGCAGTGCGGAAATTCAAGGTGAGTGCAGCAAGCAACCTCAAAGTGTCTTATGTACTCTCGCTTGTCTTGGGCCTAATAGGCTTGTTGGTCAATCTTCTAGCCGCCTTGATAGGGTTCAGGGTTTTTCTAATATGTTACCTCGTTCATTCTTGGCCAATCAGGTTTTAACTACTCAACGCTTGCATCTAGGTCTCTGGGTCTCGCTGCTGCCTATTTCAAGCTGCCAAGCGGCTGCTCCCTACGATTCCATTTATTCTAAGTGCCAGAATCGACTTCTGAGCGTCCGAAGGACTTTGGACAGTTTGCACTACTGAGCTTCAGCCAGGTCAGGTCAAATTTTTGAGAATTTTATAGAAATTTTCACTCGGCCCAGCTGGTCAGAATTGCAGGGTCCGAGTGGATTACTCGGATGAGATGAAGTGCATGGGCCGAGGGCCAAATTTGGGACTTGGACAAGCTGGGCTCAAACACGGGCCGAGGCGCGGACTTGGACAAAGGTGCTCGGACAAATTGGCTCGAACTGGCCGAGCGGTCAATTCAGACGAGGTCACTCGGACGGGCCGAGGGTCGAGTTTGACACGTGGCAGAGGGCCGAATTGGTCGATGGTCCGAATGGTCGACTTGGATGGGCCAAGTAGGTCTGGCCGAGGGCTGATTAGGGTTTCGGGCCAAGTGGGCTGAGCGAAATGGGGCGGAGGGCTAATTCTGGGACTTGGCCCAGAAGTGACTGTTCGAACGGGCCGAGCGCGGTGCACGTCGACAGCAAGAGTTTGATTTCGATCGTTTCTTGCAATTTACTCAATCGTATCAAGCACAAACCTCCAAATCCTATCTAGGGGATAGGGAAAGGGATTCATATACCTGGATAGAGCGGTGGACTCATCCATGATGCAATCGGATCGAATCGGGCGGTAGCGCTCTCTCTCTCTCTCTCTCTCTCTCTCTCTCTCTCTCTCTCTCTCTCTCTCTCTCTCTCTCTCTCTCTCTTTGTGAAATGGTCACAAATGAGCTCTACCTTGGCCTCTTGGCTCTTATACCCCTTCCCGGGTATGGTGTTGATGCCCCCAATCACTCACTTGCTGATCTTAGGCATCATAAGCGAGCTTTTTACCAAGTTTTACACGATTTTTTCCCTATTTTGCCTTGCTTTGCAACAATAAACCCTACCCTTCTCCGGTGCGATTTCCTAATCCTAACCTACTCTAAATGCAACAAGAATCAAAAGCAAAGAACTGAACTAATTTCTCCATGTTTTCCAATCATCAAACAAACAAAATATACCAAAATAATTACTTGTTTTGAAGATCAAAAACACCCAAACTTCCTACCTATCTCAAGCTCCGTTTCGGGGATGAATCCCTTACTTCGATGCTCGATATGAGGCGCGCAAGTGCTCAAGCTTGAATCCGTTGGCCCCGGCAACGGAACCAAAATGTGGGAGCTTTCGCTCTATCGCCAAGACCCATGGACCGCTTATTATTTCAAGCGTTCCAAGCAAGCTCTAATGGCTATCTCTCACTTAGCCGACGTGCCGTTGATCCTATGAGTGTAGTGAGCTTACCTTGATGCCGATATGAGTTGTCTCCTCTCTCACACACAACGGTAGCTCCACGATCCTAGATGCAAGCTCAAGCATCCTCAAGCCTCCTCCACCTCCAAGCTCCATCCTCCATAGCCACGCACACAAGAAGAGAGAAGAGAAGAGAAGAAGAGAAGAGGAGATGGTGAAGAGCGTCACCCTCTTGATCCCTCACTCTCACACACTCACTCCCTCGCACTCTCACACTCCCTCTCTCAAGAGCACACGCAAGCAAGAAGATAGGAAGGAGAGAAGAAGAAGAAGACTCTTGTTGCTACACACCAAAAGAATCAGCTCTCATTCACTTTTTGAACTTTATGTATACAAACCCTAAAATCCCATGAGCACCCATCCCTTTTTTACATGACTGGCCCTTGTGGCAAGGTCCTTTTTTTTTTCTATGTCCCTCTTCTAGCCTTATGCCTCTAGTCTACACCCGTCTAGTATTTTACAATTGGCACAAGAGGGAGCCTGACGCTCTTTTACAAGAGTTTTTCGAGTTTTTTGAGGCGCCCTTCATTTAAAATTGCACTTTTTTGCCCTGGCTTGGTTTTGGAGGTCACCTGCGTGTCTTTGCTCTTTTTCCATGTTTATCTACTTTTTTTTCTTCCTTTTTCCGCCATCTCGGCCTAGGGCCATCTCAATTTGGGGTTAACACATACTTCGTCAACATATCATAGATGTACTATCTTTGTGAGAGCTATATCCCGTTAGATGCTTATATCACCTCAATACCAAGAAAGTACTTCAACTCTCCTACACTTTCATATCAAATTTTTACTTAAGAAGACTCTTCACATGCTCCGTTTCTTGCACATTATTACCCCCAATAATTCAATCATCCGCATACAAGGTAATCATAACAATTACACCAATGGCCATAAAGTAAGTGATTTTCATTTCCAACATGGAAACCAATAGAGACAAGATATTGTACTATCTTGTCATACCATGTTCTTGGTGCCCATTTAGCCTATACACATAATCAAGGTGAAGCATTCTCTCATAACTTTGTGACTACCCCATGTATACTTCTTCTTGCAACTCACCATCCAAGAATGCATTCCTTACATCAATTTGATGCAAAACCTAACATTTTGCTACTACATTCATTACAATGACAACTTTTACAATTGCTATCTTTGCACTAGAGCAAATGTCTCCTCATAATCAATCCCATAGGTCTATGCATAACCTTTGGTAACCGATCTTGCATTATACATGCTCACACTATCATCTGCATAATGTTTTACTTTGTAAATCCACTTGCAGCCTATAACGTTCTTCCCCTCAAGTAGTGGCATCAAATCCCAAGTCTAATTTACATTCAATGCAGCCATTTCTTTATCCATGGCTTTCTCCCCATTCACATGACCAATAACTTCCCCAAAACAAGTGGGCTCAACTAATTTTATAACCTTCACCATATACACATAATGGCAAGCAACATAGCCATCATATCTTGACTTGTTTATGAGATACCCTACTCTCATTGACCTTCACACTTGTGCAACACTTTGTGATCATTTTACATCAGCCTTGGTTTTCCCTACACTAAGCATACAAATAACTAGAATACCAAACTCCTCATCCATACTCTAATCTAAGCCATTAGAGTCACCATCTACATATGAATATCCTACATAAACATCTAGCACACCAAGTGACTCAACCACCTTTTCTGTTTCCTTGTGTGATACATTTTCTACACTTGTAGAAGTGTTATTCACATCCAATCTACCACTCCATAGTCTTTCCATAGACCTACTAGAAGAGGGCTCTTCTAGTCCACTCAATGTATGTGATTGTGGACCCATATTTCTTACAATCACATTTTCTTTTACATCATCTATAATAACATGTTTTTTAGCAATACACCAAATGCTTATCTCATCAAACAAAATATCTCTACTCATCAGTAACTTCTTTTGCTCAAGGGAATAGCCCATAAATACATACTTTTTAGCTTTTGATCCAACTTTTTCTTGACTCATCAGGAACATGTACATATACAATGCATCCAAATATATTATCATATGATAAATTTGGTTTCTTGCTAGTAAACTTCTCCTGTGGTGTCACATCATGTAGTGTAAAAGTGAGAGTCCTATTCATAATATACACAACTGTAGATATAGCTTCAGCCCAATAATAATTAGGCATGTTCTTTTTAGCCATTAAGGCTCGTGCAATTTTTGCAACATGCTATGATAAAAATTACTAAATTCATTGGAGACTTACTCTTCCCCTCCATTTGAACTCAAGTATTTAATATGCACACCAATTTATTTCTTAATCAAAAATTTTAAAGTATTGAAAGTGAGAGAACACCTCACTTTTCTCCTTCATGAAGTACAATCCATACCTTCCTTATATGATCATCAAGAAAGATTGCATAATACTTACATCTAGCCACCATTGATATAGTATTTGTAGGACCCCATACATTTGAATATACAATATCAAGTAAATTTCTACTTGCATGTATATCATGAGAAAATACATGCCTTGCCAATTTTCAAAATTGGCATGCTTCACATGCTTTCTACATTTCAACCACTTTGAACTTAGATAAGCTAGTCATAAATTCATGTGATTGTATATTTTTTAACTGCTGCACATTTAGATGGCCAATATGTTTATGCGAAATGTCAGTATCAGCCATAACTCAGGTACCTTATGCAAACATAGCAGCCTTTAACTCGAGTACATTTACATCCAATGTAAACATCCTTTCCACATACTTACCTTTTGCAATCAATTAATATCCATTTTTGAAATCTTCTACAAAGTAGCCATTCTAATTTAACTTTATTTGCAATCCCTGCTCAACTATTTGCCCAACAAAAGCGCAAGTTCTTTGTGAAGTTAGATACATGCAGTGCATCTAACTTTTCTATCATGCATAGACAATGGGACAATCCCAGCATGAGCAATAGGATGCATTGTATTGTTACCTATTTCAATAAAACTTTCCATTTCAAGATTTTTCATTTCATTAAACCATTCTCCATGAGACGTCATATAGATGCATCTAAATTTACTACATTTATCATGTGCTGCATAACAAATAATTTCTCATTATAAACCTAATTATAGGTAGATACATAATTATTATGCTATCTTCTTTCATTTCTATTATTTTCATCTCTTCTCTTTTCTGGATAATCGTAAGAAATATGACCTTTCTAACCACTATTATAGCATTCTATATTGTCATAACTTGTATTCTATCTTTCACATCCTCTATGGCTCCCCGTGCCTCGAGAGACTAACATCTACCATATGTTTGTGATGACTACTTCTGTGAGTCATGAGATTACCCTTGATTTTGCCCATAACAGCCACCATTCCATCATCTCCCACCATGACCTCTACCTCTACTTGCATGAGAATAGAACATCTATTCTAAACTGTTCTTGCTTTGTGACAAACATGCAGTACGATCCAATTTTTTCTCTTTTAATATCAACGTAGATATTAGATACGCAAAATTAGGGATGGTGTCTCTTTTGTTTATGGAGGTTCAAAACTACTTGCACTCCTCGTCCAAGCCATCCAAACATAAAGCTACTATATTATCATCATCAACCTGCACTTACTAGATCCAAGATCTTCATCAATGCTCTTAATCTTTAATACATAGTCATTAATAAAAAAATTACCATGCTTGACACATTTAACTCCAACTTCAACTGCAACTTTCTAGCTTTGGTATTTGTACCAAAGAGTTTGACTAGGTTATTCCATGCTTCTACTGGACTATCCGCATCTTGTATGTACCCAATCATATTGTCAGAAACACTAATAGAAAGCCAATACATAACTTTTCAAGCATCCTGGTTCCATTTCTTAAATGCCTTGGCCTACTCAAGCGTGGCATTATCCTCCGATAACTCTAGAGCTTAGTATTATCTCCTTCAATGTAGTCCTAATAATCTTTCCACATAAGAAATTTGGTCAATCTCAACTTCCAAGTATGGAAGTTGTGCTTGTCAAGCTTGTTTTGCTGACAATATGATTAAATCCCTCAAGCATTGTGCAACAAAACTGACAAATCTACCTTAATGACAATGACCTACTAATTCAAATAAACTATTACCCGTTTTGAACTCGGTACATAAGTATGCCCTGAGCAATACCTGTAATGTCTAATGATATCAAAATACTATCTACCACACCTAACACCTACAACTTGTTTATGAAATAACAAACTTTGCATAGTTCGTCAATCTTGTCAAAATCACATTCAAATAGCCTCAAACTCTCAAATGGAGACTCAAACACTTTCAAAACATGAATTTGCATGCATAGGCACAAATTAGAGGTCTATAACACTTGCTTGAGCACCTCAAACTCGTGAAGACAGCTCATCGATCAAAGATCATATGAGAGAGATTTCCATAGGTGTACTCCATAGTAGGGTTTCCTTGTAGGCTCTTGTGTTTATGGCTCGTAGCTTCTTACTTAAACGCCACTCTGATACCATGAAGAGAGAGAGAGAGAGAGAGAGAGAGAGAGAGAGAGAGAGAGAGAGAGAGAGAGAGAGAGAGAGAGAGAGAGAGAGAGAGAGAGAGAGAGAGAGAGAGAGAGAGCTCTTTCAAGACACAAAACATATAGAGAGAATGCATACAAGATAGGAAGTTGAGACTCTATAGTCTTTCTTCTTTCTTCTTCTTCTTCTTCACCGTATGAGCCTATCAAGAATAAGAGAGAATACAACATACATTTTATACAAACAATCCATATGTGTAAACATACTAAGTAGAAAGATGACTAGATACATATCTAGAAACTCAAGTAGGTGGACTAACTGATATCTAGCTATAAAGTATCACTAGAAATACATGCTAATGCAAATACCAACGATGTCAATGATGTGAATACAAAAATGGTCATCCATGTACATGAATGTCAACTCATGCTTAATATCCCAAAAAATATAATCATAGCTTTCAAATAGAGAAATCTTGTTTTTACAAAGCAAAATAGGCCACAAATGTCTTCAGTAAAACATAACTACACGTTTAATGGAGGTAAAAGAAGAAGGTAAAGCCTTTCTCAAAGGCCTCCTAATAGCACATGAGCACAAACAAAACTATTAAGCAAGGTTCCTAAGCCTTTAAAAACCCAAAAGAACTAAAGCAATTAGGTTGTTTCTCTTGTAAAATAGGTGAGCAAGTCTATTTTCTACATTTGAGGCCATTGCATTGCAAATAGAAATAGATGGATCTAGCTACCCAAGCTTTAATGACCATCTACTCCTTCCCAACCTTGACAACATATCAAATATTTCCATGCCATTAAAGACCAGCCCAACTAACCACACAATCTTGGGTGAAAACCATGAAAAAATAACAAAGAAATCAATCAAACCTATGGTTATTTACTAGGAAAAAGAACCTACAATCCCAACAATGAATGCATTGATACAACCCCCTACTATATTGAGTCTTAAATGAAATCACGTACTCCAATCCCAAGTGTAACCACAAAGAGATCACTATCACAACAACCTCTAGTTGCTATCAAAGCCATGATCATTGCCACGATACCAATAATCAACTCTAAGCACAATGATAAGACATACCAAGAACCAAAAACTACCAACCAATTCTCCTTACTTTTCTCATTCTTTAGCAACTAGTTCTTTTGAATATCAGAGTTTACCAAAACTGCAATTGCCACCAGCTACTCCATCACCAATGGTTGTTGACGACCATTGCCCAAACAGAATTAAAGAAGATAATAATCTCCACCAATCAGAACTAAAAAACATCCACCAAGGAAACAGAAGAGTCTATATAAAAATCCACCACCAACATCTACAAAAACATCATCATGTATACGTAGCCACCATCAAGTATATGTTACTAAATGTTAACCCCAACACGAAGAAAGCAAAAGGAAATAAAAAAGACGCAGGGCAAAGGCGGAAAAAAGGTAGCACGACTGAAGAAAGAATAGGAGAAAAGGCCAAAAGCGCAAGGGCAACCTTAAAAGTCCAAGGCAAATGCATAATGTTAACCCCAACACGAAGAAAGCAAAAGGAAATAAAAAAGACGCAGGGCAAAGGTGGAAAAAAGGTAGCCCGACTGAAGAAAGAATAGGAGAAAAGGCCAAAAGTGCAAGGGCAACCTTAAAAGTCCAAGGCAAATGCAAAAGGGAAAAGGCACATTTTAAAATAAAAAGGCGCACCCTGAAATCTTGTAAAAGAGCGCTGGGCTCTCACCCATGCAATTTGTAAATGTAGACGAGCGGTGGAAAGGAATCTAGGAAGATAGAAGGACAATGGGAAGAAGGGCCTACGCTACGGCTAGCCATGTAAAAAAGAGGAAAAGGGGATAACCGCCCAAAAGGGATTTAGGGTTTTGTATATAAAGTTGAAAAGTGAATGAGAAGCTCATGTCAAGATTGTGGGAGAGAAGGAAGGAGTCTCACTTGTAGCTTTCTTGCTTGCACAATGGGGGAATACACACAGAGGTAGAGGCTGAAAACAGTTTTCCTCTTCTTAGTTGTGTAAACCAAAAGAACCCCCATACAAAGAAATAGAAGAACCCTATATATGGGTCTCAAACCAAAGACAACTAACTAAGGTGGCATACTAACTGAGCCACGAACTAGAGTAGATAAGGATAGCTGTCATCTAGCTATTATTCATGGGCGGTGTACCAACCGTATCTACAACTGACAAGTCGGTGACATAAATACACAACGGTCACCCTGGCATATCACGAGTGGAGCTCGATATCTCAACACTCCCCCTCGAGCTCAATCCCAATTCCTGCACACCAAGCAGGTCTCTGAACTTGCGCAGCTTCTCTGCGCCCACTGCCTTCGTAAATATGTCAGCTACCTGATCCTCTGTGCTGACATAAACTAGATCAATAAGACCTAGTAAAACCCTCTCCCGCACATAGTGATAATGCACCTCAATGTGCTTTGTTCTAGCATGATAGACTGGGTTATTTGCCAAGTGTATACTGCTCATGTTGTCACAATAAATGACAATTGGCCTATCTGTAGGCTGATGCATATCATAAAGTAGCTTATGCAACCAAGCTACCTCACATGCAGCCATTGCTGTGCCCCTGTACTCAGCCTCTGTGCTCGACAAGGCAACTGTAGGCTGTTTCTTGCTGCTCCAAGTGACTGCAGCACTCCCAAAGGAGAACACATATCCACTGGTAGATCGTCTATCAGAAATACTACTAGCCCAATCAGCATCAGTGTATCCATGTAACTGTATCTGAACCCCAGTCTCATAAAATAGTCCATACTGCAATGTGGACTTCACATACCTGAGTATGCGTCTAGCCGCATCCAAATGTGGTTTCCTTGGAGCCTGCATAAACTGACTTACCAATCCAATAGCATAGCTCAAATCTGGCCTGGTAATAGTCATATAAATCAAACTTCCTACTATGCGTCTATACATAGTAGGGTCTTCTAGAAGCCCACCTGCATCTGTGCTCAGCTTCACATTCTCCTCCAAAGGAACTGAAATAGGCTTACAGCCTATCATCCCATATTTGGACAACATGTCCAATCCATACTACCTCTGCAAGAGCTGTATCCCACTTGGTGATCTAATCACCTCAATGCCCAAGAAATAACGCAGCTCTCCCAAATCCTTCATCTCAAACTTCTGCTTCAATAACATTTTCACATGAAGGATATCTTCATCACTATCACTTGTCATAATCAAATCATCAACATAAATGACAAGTAGCATAATACCTTTCTTTGTTTTTCTCACATAAAGTGAGAAATCTGCCTTGAAAATCTGAAAGCCAATAGTGACAAGATACTGTCCTATCTTGTCAGACCATGCTCTAGGTGCTTGCTTCAAGCCATACAAGGCTTTCTTCAACCTGCAAACAAACTCAGGATGAACAGCATGCACATAACCTGGTGGCTGCTCCATATATACCTCTTCTTGCAAATCACCATGCAAGAAGGCATTCTTTACATCCATCTGATGTAAAGACCATTCCTTTGATGCAGCCATAGCAATGACTGCTCTTACGGTTGCCATCCTTGCAACCGGACTGAATGTTTCTTCATAATCAATGCCATATGTTTGTGCATACCCCTTGACTACTAATCTTGCCTTGTATCTATTCACAGAACCATCTGCATTGTGCTTCACCTTATAAACCCACTTACAGCCAATTGCATTCTTACCTTTAGGCAAAGGTACCAACTCCCATGTAGCATTTGCTTCCAAGGTATCCATTTCTTCATCCATGGCTTTCTCCCATTTTTCTTTTCCCATGGCTTGCTCAAAAGAAGTGGGTTCTGGTTCCTGTACCACTTTGACCATATATGCGTAGTGAATGGCTGTAAATCCATCATATTTCAACCTATCCACAGGATAACTAGCTCTAGTAGACCTGCGCAATGTAGGTTCACTCCCAGGTGCTCTCAAAACATCCCTGGTCTTCCTTACTCCAGGTGTAACAATAGAAGGAATACCCAACTCATCATCAATGCTCTATTCTGAGCCACTGGATTCACCATCCACATAAGAGTGACTTGCATTCACATCAAACATGGGCTGATCTACCTTCTCTTTTCCTTTTCGTGATACCTGAATACCACTATCTGCATTGCTTTGAGAAGATTCTCCTGATCTTAATCTGCCTGTCCATGGCGAAGAATGTGAACCATCCTAGAGGACGCTCTAGGTCCACTAATATTTTGTGACTGCTACTGTGAATTCTGTGCAACATTACCATTTTGTGCATCTACATCATCAATCACATTTACTGGTTTATACCAGCTACTCATCTCATCAAAAACAACATCTCTACTCACTGTAAACTTACGAGTAGAAGGGTTATAGCATCTATACCCTTTTTGCTGCAGAGAGTAACCAATAAAGATGCATTTCTCAGCTTTTGGATCCAACTTGGATCTCAACTCATCTGGCACATGTACATAGGCAATGCAACCAAAAATTTTCAAATGAGAAATATGTGGTTTCCTACCAGTATACCTCTCCTCTGGAGTCATCCCATGTATTGCTGCAGTGGGAGTCCTGTTCATTATATAGACTGTCGTAGCAACTGCTTCAGCCCAATAAAAATCTCGCAAGTCTTTTTCGTTGAGCATGGCACGAGATACCTCTCCAATATGCATGTTTTTCCTTTCTGCAACTCCATTTTGTTGTGGGGTATGACTGCATGAATATTGCTGCTTTATGCCATGCTCCTGCAAGAATCTTGCAAACTCATTTGAGAGGTACTCTCCCCCTCCATCTGACCTTAGGCATTTTATCTGCATGCATGTTTCTTTTTCAACCATAGCTTTAAGAGTTTTGAAGTGCCCAAAAACTTCACTTTTCTTTTTCATAAAATACACCCAAACTTTTCTGCTATAGTCATCAATAAAAGTGACAAAATAACGACAGCCTCCAAGAGATGCAGCTTTAGTAGTCCACACATCAGAGTGGATTAATTCCAATGGCTTCTCACTCTCTTGAACATGTCTAGGAAATGGTTTCCTTGCCTGTTTTCCAAACTGACAGCCTTCACATACCTTATGCATTTCTGAAACCTTGAATTTGGGCAATCCTGCAACAATATTTTGGGCTTGCATTGATTTAAGTCGCTGTACATTAACATGACCAATGCGTTTATGCCAGATATCAATATCTGCAACTACACCGGTCCCATGTGCAAACATTGCTGCACTCAATTCAGGCATGTCTGCATCCAATCTAAACATTCAGCCCTTCTTCTTTCCTTTTGCTATCAAGCGACCTTTATTTTTCATATCCTCAACAAAGCATCCATGAGGATTAAATCTGACCTGCAAGCCCTGCTCAACCATTTGACCAACAGAAACCAGATTCTTGGTGATATTCGGGACATGAAATACATCGGACAGGTATTTCTTTTTCCCATCCTGCATAGACAAAGGAATTTTTCCAATCTGCACAATAGGATGTGCAGTATCATCACCAGTCTCCACAAATCCTGGTTTTTTCATTTTCCTTGCATCTTCCATCCATTCTGCATGACCTGTCATGTGGTTTGATGCACCTGAGTCAACATACCATACATCCTTGCTTTCTTCTCCACTTGTTACAGAATTGTTCATGTGCTGCACCATGAACAAATGCTCATTTCTGTCATCACCCTGTCTACTAGAAGATGCGTAATTCCCTTGTTGCAGTTTTCCATTCAAGATGTCATTCTGCTTTTTATAGCAGTCTTTAGCCATATGACCCATTTTACCACAGTAGTAGCATTCAACATTACTGTTTGCATTTTGACCTCTCTGCCATCCACCACGACCTCTTTGGCTCCCCCTGCCTCTAGAGTTACCACGTCCTCCTCCGTAGGACTGGTTTTCTTGAGTTTGCTGCATATTTTGATTTCTACCACGGCCTCCAAATCGGCCTCCTCTACCTCTGCCTCTACCTCTTCCAGCATTTGAGTAGAATACAGCTTCTTTTGAAGTTCCTCCTGAAGAAGATGCACCACTATTTCTCTGCTCCTCAGAAATTAGAAGAGCAATCAACTCCTCAAAATCAGGAAATCTTTCACGAACTGAAATGGATGTCCAAAATTGTGCGTAATCCTTTCCTAGACCATTCAAGGTCACGGAAACTAAATCATCATCTTCCACTGGCGACCCAATGGAAGCAAGTGCATCTGCAATCTTCTTCACCTTCATGTGGTAGTCATTGATGCTCATATTTTCTCTTTGCACATTATGCAACTCTTGCTTGAGCTGCATTTTCCTACCTTGCGTATTTGTGCTATACATTTTTGACAAAGTATCCCATGCCTCCTTTGGCGTACTTGCATCCTGAATATGCACAATCATAGAATCTGAAATGCTGATAGACAGCCAATACATAACTTTCCTGGCTCTCTCATGCCATGCTTTAAATGCCTGCCTTTGCTGTTGATTGGGAACATCAAGAAGAACTGGTTCTTCTTCATTTCCTGCAACAAATTCCCAATATCCTTTTCCCATAAGGAAATTCGTCATTCTAAACTTCCATGCTTGGAAGTTGTTCTTGTCAAGCTTTTCAATGACAATCTGTGAAAGAGAATCAGATGCCATTACAGAACACTACAAAAAATTCTGTCACTGCAAAAAACACAGCTTCACCCTCACAAGGGAAAATCTGCAAAACTAGCGAAAGTGGTATTTGACCACATAGTCACTTCCTAGTGACGATTTTGCATCAACAGGCAACAGGGATGATTCTGTAACTCCCAATGTCTCTGCGCACAAGCATATGATGCAATTTCTACAGCAACTTTTCACCGACCTGTAGAACAGTGGCTGCACAACATAAAACTGTGCCTTTTCCTGAGTGCGTGCAGAAAACTTCCACCTCCAAAACAGGCCCCGAAATGGCCTCAAATCAAAAAAACAAGGTCGCCGAGGGCTAAACCCCTCGCCCGCAGCATATACTGCCCTCTTACTTCACCGCGAAGGGCGTCTCAACCTGAGACAATGCACTCCTGCACTTTCCGGCTGTGCTACCTGCAAAGATCTACTCCCAAAACAGAAAATGAAAGCAACATTGCTCCTCTTACCGGAACACCACGAGCTTGGCTTGCTTTCTTGAGCTCCTTACCACGAACAAGGCTCTGATACCATGTCAAGATTGTGGGAGAGAAGGAAGGAGTCTCACTTGTAGCTTTCTTGCTTGCACAATGGGGGAATACACACAGAGGTGGAGGCTGAAAACAGTTTTCCTCTTCTTAGTTGTGTAAACCAAAAGAACCCCCATACAAAGAAATAGAAGAACCCTATATATGGGTCTCAAACCAAAGACAACTAACTAAGGTGGCATACTAACTGAGCCACGAACTAGAGTAGATAAGGATAGCTGTCATCTAGCTATTATTCATGGGCGGTGTACCAACCGTATCTACAACTGACAAGTCGGTGACATAAATACACAATGGTCACCCTGGCATATCACGAGTGGAGCTCGATATCTCAACAGCTCATTCTTGTGTGTGGCCAAAAGTAGCTCTCCTCTTCTTCTTCTTCTTCTTGTTCTTGCTTGCTTGAGCTTGTGCTTGAGAGAGGGAGTGTGAGAGTGTGAAGGAGTGAGTGTGTGAGGGTGAGGGACCGAGGAGGAGAAGCTCTCCATCTTCTCCTCTCTTCTTCTCTTCTCTTCTCTTCTCTTGTCTTGCTCGCGGCAATGGAGCTTGGAGCATGGAGCTTGAGGATGGAGCTTGCTTGAAGCTTGCACTTGGATCATGGAGCTACTGGAGTGCGCGGGAGAGGAGGTAACTCGAACGGCATGGAGATAAGCTCACTACACCCGTAGATATGGATGGTGCGTCGGCTATGTGAGAGATAGCCATTAGTGCTCGGCTTGGAACGCTTGAACAATAAGCAGTCCGTGGGTCTTGGTGGTTGAGTGAAAGCTCCCACATTTTGGTTCCATTGCCGGGACCAACGGATTCAAGCCTTGAGCGCTTGCGCGCTTCGAATCGAGCATCAAAGTAAGGGGTTTCCCCCGAACCGGTGCTTGAGATAGGTAGGAAGGGAGGGAGTTGAAGATGGTATTCGATCTCCTTGGCAACTTTGTGATTTGGGTGCATTAGGGTAGGAAAAAACAAAGAAAAATAAGAAAAATAAGCATCAGGGTTTCTGCTATTATAACAAGGCATGAGGATTTGATTAGTTTACTGATTTGCATTTTGGAGTTTATTGGCTATCCCAGGTCTATAGATCTCTTTCCCATCACTCCAGCATCATTCCAGTGGAATCTTGTAGCTTACAATAAGCAATACCTTAAGATTTTGGACGATTTCATGCTCGAAAATGCGTTCGGGTCGGCGAAATCGGATACCCGATTCAGTGTCAGAGTCTCAGAATCGGATGTCCGATTTTGAGAATCGGACGTTCGGACAACCATCCGATCGGACCAACCCGTCCAATTTTGGGACTCGGACCACTCGAGCCACTCGGACTCGGACCATCGGACTCCTCGGACTCGGATTACTCAGACCAACCTGTCCGATCGGATGTCTCATCTGATCGAGAAAATCAAACCCACCCCTGTCCGAATCGTAGAATCGGACCAGTCCAGAATCGCGGACAGTTTAGAATCGGACCACCCTGTCTGATCCGATTCCCAGAATTGGACCAGTCTAGAATCGCGGACAGTTTAGAATCGGACCACCCTGTCTGATTCGATTCCCAGAATCGGACCACTTTTTCACTCCGACTCGGACCACTCGGACTCAAACCACTCGAACCAACCTGTCCGATCGGACGCCTCATCTGATTGAGAAAATCGGACCCACCCCTATCCGAATCATAGAATCGGACCACCCTGTCCGATCCGATTCCCAGAATCGGACCACTTTTTTATCCAACTCTTAGAATCAGATGTGACCAAAATCGAACCACGGGGCCAAACGGACCAACCCAAAATCGGACGTCCGATTCTGATAATTGGACTCCTGAAAATCGAACATCTGATAATCGGATTCTTGAAAATCGGACAGGTATCTAGAACGCAAATTTTGACGCATCTAAACCCCGAGATTGACCCCAAAGGCTACATAGAGCTAAAGGCACATCACAGATCCATCACTAGGCTAAAATTTAGAGCACGTAGTTCAAAATTTGGCTATAAATGGTCCTCCAAATTGCGTATGGCGTTTACCGTAACGGCCTTGCGGGCCGGGGGAGACTACCCCCCGGACCCCCACAAAGGGGGCTCTGCCCCTCCGCACCTCCCCCGAGTAGGTTGGAGAGAAAACGCGAGCTGTGACAGGTCCTCCAAATTGGACCCTAGTGTAGCAATGGCTCTACACGAGCATGGATTCTCCCTTGCAAAAGAGCAACCAAAAGCCCGTGCCCGAATAGAGACAAACAGAGACCCTAGAACCTCAATGGGCCAATCTAGCCATCAAGGGCAAAAAGGCCAGACCACGAGAACACAAAGACATTGTGTTCATACCATGTCTAGTCATAGTGAAATGCAACATCAGCAAGCTACAAATGCCAAGATGACTAGACATGACACTCTTGACGAGAGATGTACCTTGAGAAACACTACACAGACAACCCAAGACATTGGTGGAGAATCCACATTTGGTCATGCAAGTGGGGACTCAAGGGCATCTGTCAGAAGGCTTAAATTTACAAGCTAGGACCCAGAAGATGAAGACATAGTATCACCTGCTTATCTTAGGGTCAAACTCGCCACGAAAAGAGAGCATACTATCGATGTTCTGATTGATGAAGGAGCAGATTTTAACATCTTGACCTATGAATCATGGACCCTACTAGGCCAACCAGAGCTCACACCGACTAGTGCAACTCTTAGCCCTTATGGGAGACATCCACAAACACTCATAGGGAAGTGCAAAATCCTTGCGACAATTGAAACGGAAAGCTTGCCTATCCTATTTCATATTCCTCCAAATAGTGCTAGCTGCAGGAAAGAAACCCTCCTAGGAAGACCCTTCAAAAGGGTGACCAAGTGTGAGGCCGACTATGTAGCACAGAGGATACACCTAACACTACCGGGTGTGAGGATAGTCACAACCTTTAGCAAGGGTGACCTCATCAAACCTCGAGGGAAAGACAAGTAAGGTGCTGACATAACAGTCAAGCTTGCTGACGAGAGCAAGGACTTGTTGGAAGAGTTAATACAAGCATAGGTTGAACAACGAGAACCAGTGAGTGAGGCCATGCCCGAAACAAGAAGGTCAAGAGATAATGCCAAGGACGGGCTTTGGACTTACAAATATCATAGAAGGCCCCAAAAGAAGCCCAAGCCTTATAGATGCAGGCATCGATGGAGGGTCAGCACAATGCCGCGATGGATATCCAAAGCGTTGCTACGTGCTCAAGGGTATTACGTAGGTAACCAATGGATTTGGGTACCAAAATCCCCTGCTAAACCATCTCTATCAGCTAAAGGCAAGATTGCATCAAAAGCAATGAAGCACAGGAGGAAATCTAAGAGAAACTCTAGGTCTCGAGGCAAGAAGCCAGACATGAGTGTTCGAAAGAAAGATCCTCAGCCTAGCGTGCTTGACAAGGAGACATCAGGTGTAATCGTTGAGAATATGCAAAAGTCACTAGTGCCCAAGGAGCCTTTGATTCCCCAAGAGGATAGCAGGAATCATAGGCACAACATTGCTCATGGCAAGGGTAAATGCTCAACATAGTAAATAGCAAAATAATCTAACAACCACGAGCAAATCATTCAGCCAGTGCCAAGTCCACCCAAGAGTCCTAGATCTCCTACATCCTCTTTTTCCAAATGGACACAGGAAGCACAACAGCGGTCGTCAATGGCGGCTGCTCACTCCCAATCTCTATCTCCATCGAGGCTTCCAAATATCCAAGAGGGGGGACATGACACTAGCCGTAGCTCTCGGCCCAAGGATATGCCTGTGCAACCCAATGTGACCAGATCTCAACTCATGCCCGATCTACACTGACAAGAGCCCAAAGGGCAACAAAGGATGCGACCATTTCCAATCGCCCTAGGGACCTGACACCGCAATCCACCAAGGGTAACCAGCCCACTAAACTAGCTGCTACTACTTCCCATCAGGGATCACAGCAGTCACAACCCTTGGCCATGACAATGCCCTATGTGGAACGTGTCCTTAGTAGTTTACTTGTGGAAGAGGTATCGCAACCAACTTCCTAAAAAACACCAGTACTTTCAGAGTGCCTAAAGCCTAGGCTGGAGGAGTTAAACTCAAGGGAGTTGGCTGAAGAGCTAGACTCTCCGAAAAGGGAGGTAATTGTGCTCTCACAACCTAGCAAGGCTATTCAGCAGGCCACGGCCATGTCCCATAAGGACACACTAGAGAAAGAGAATGTTGAGGCCCAACCAAGCACATCAACGGTTGACCTAGTCCAGGGTCCTGAGTCGTTGAGAGATGCACCTTCACTGACCAGGAAAAAGAGGAGAAAACAACGAAGACAACAGCAATCACAGGTGGTTGTGGACCCCGAGAGCATTGAGACCAAGAGTGATGGAGAGCTGGGGAATAAAGCATCAAGTCCATCCACCAATGAACCCATTGATGTCTCTCCTAATAGCGGTGAAACCTCAGTCACATCCGTGTGCTCTGAAAAATCAAAGCAGCCATTACCATCAACAGTTACTTTCAACACTCAGCCCACCGACAATAGAACTCACATCGACCAATCAAGAGTGGATACAACACTGTCACGACGGGATGACGAATTCACACCAGTCACACCCAAGGAGAACCATGATGCAATAACGAAGCCTCGAGAGAAACATGGAAACCCCAAGAGCATGAGCAATCCTAGCGTTGACCAATCTTGCTCATATAGGCCTGGACCCCCAGCTATGCTAAAGCCTAGACAAACTCCTAGAACCTTGCATGAGATGGCAACCGAGCAAGCCCTCGTTGAACATAGAAGTATCGTAGAATGCTTAGCTGAGTTGGATGCTAAGCTCAAGGTATTCGCACGAGTCTACGTCCTTGCGGACGTGGGCACAAATCACCAAGGAGTAGCTTGGAGATTACTTGCCCTTTCCTCTATCCTGGGAAGAGCAAGAACATCTTAACGAGCACTACGACAGGCTCCTGCATGAACGCATGCGACTCATCTCTGATGAGGAAGCCGACGAACTGCGCTTAACTGTCACATTCAATGATGTGCTTTGCCAACCAAATCTCTTAGAGATAGAGCAACTAAAGTGACTAACAAAGGGCCGAGGTCAATTTGAACAACGTTGGTGTGAGAACCGCGTTGTAATGGCCGAACTAGGGGCTCAGATCATGACAGTCTCTGAGGAGCAATTGGCCAAATGGCGATCCCAAAGGGATCCAACCTATGTGGCACCAACTTCCCTTCGAGTGCTGACTGCCATTCGGGGTATAGACTTGGCTGAACCTAGCCAAGAAAACTCTCTGTTTGATAAGGTTCTCACTGAGGAGGAGCTACATGTTGCCAGTAGACTCGGACAAGGGTCCATGTTGCTCGATGTGGCAAAATATCTATCGATACTAAGTAAGCTGCCACGAGTGCTGGATGCGTGTGCCACGCTCCAGTACAACCCCGAGTTCTACAATTGGTTCTTATCCTCGTGAAGTGACATGGATTCATAAATATGTATATAAATAAACACTGATTTTTGTGTCACCGTGTATAAACAATATCAACACACACAAGCGATGATAGTCAAGCGTAGGGAGAAGAGTTGGGTCTGACAGGCTAAGCTCCTCAAGTCCTCCTCCAATCACGCATTTAAAAGCCGTGTGACCATCCCCACCTCCAAGTGAAGGGCATGCAATGCACATTACTGCCATAGGAAGCCTTGACCAACAACTCTGATCGTGTAGACAAGGTGTAGTCCCTTTCTATACACCTTCTTCCCTTTCTGGTCTATCCTTCCGAGGAGGAGCCCTGCCTAAATCCATGACCGCCAACCGACGTAACTCAGCGTGAACCAAGATTTGCTAATGGCAGGAGGCTAAATATACATCACGGGGGGCCATCCCTCTACAACAACACTGCATACCCCACCCCTCCCCTTCTCGTCCAATGCGCTTGATAACCTACACTATAATCCCTTACATATGAATGGTCTTATCATGTGATAAATCCTAATCCTTGATTCGCATCTTACAGGCCCCCCGCAAGGAAAACATGGAGAACCAAGGGCAACTAGCTTGCAAGGATGCTCTCCGCAGCCAACGGGAACATGCAACACATGCCCCTCCACCAGTGCGCTACGTGCCCACTCTTAAAAGGTACGCCAAGAAACGCAGCCCTAAGCGACACCGCCCTAGACGAAGGCCGAAGAATCAGCGGGCCAGGGAAACGGACGCTCAAGGAGGCACACACAATGTGGCAACTCCAGTGGCACAAACCCCCAATGTATGCTCGGGCACCATATGCTCAAGGACAGAAAGGGCAGCTCCAGACAGGGAAGAATTCAATGAATTATTTATAGGCATTTTGGAAACGGTGGTGGCCCGGGACTACACCATTCATGTCCCGGTCGACATGTTCCCTGCCCAACCCCACGGGAGCCCCACACCAGCAGAGCCCCAATCGCCCGACCACCCAGACTCGTCCCGCCTTGTACAAATAGAGTAGCCCCATGTTGTATAAAGGCTTATTAAAAGCTACTTGGCCAGGACTCTTTGTCTTCAAATGGTTAAGTGTTGACATGTTCCCCAATTGTACAAACTTTTCATATCTGCGTTTAATGTCTTTCACGTCTTTAGCAAAAGAAAAAGCTAATCAAGCGCAGGTGATAAATATCTAAGTCAACACCATAGAATTCAGATAAGTGATGTCTCCTTGCATTGCACTGGTTTATTATAGTTGCGGCATATACCATGCATGTACTCTCATGAAGTGACAAGTGGATGCAAGATGATACAGGTCTTTGTGGGTAAGTATTCAATGCCCGATCACCGCAAGACCATCGATCCCACAAAGAGCCGTGGCAAAGCCACGCTGCTGAAAGCAAAAATCACCCTTGTCGACCGCCCACATCGCATGGCCCAAAGCATATTCATGGGCTACGCTCTCTTTCTGGGTCAAGCTCTATAGTTGGCTCACGGCAGTCGTTGCCTCAATTGTACCAACATCGCGTGTGTCGTAAGGAGGTTTGCAATATCTCAAGTGTATCTCCCCATCTCAACAGCTGCTTCTCTAACAACGAGGCTAGGGCACAATTGTCACTGTAATATCCATTTCCTGAGCCTTCGAAGCTTGACATTTTCCAACCCATTGAAAGGTTGATAGCCTCAACATATTGTAATGGTTGTACTCAGGCAAGTCCAAAAAAAAAAAAGAGGAGAAAAGAGAAGAGAACAAAATAAAGAAAGAAAGAAAAAAGCACAAGAAAAAGAAACAAAAAAAAAGAAAGAAAGAAAGAAAAGAAAAAAAGAAACGAACGAAAAGATAAGAAGCACCCACGATCACAACACAACACCTAGGGGTCCTCAAATTAGGTACGTCTAGTGACCTTGGTCGACTGGCTCTGTCCCTAGTCCCCTAGCCCTTTAGCATCACCCACAATTATTCAGGGCACATCAAGGGCAGGACATACCTAAGGAGCTCGTCTCGCCTATGGTTAGACCTGTCACCCTGACCCACTTGCACAATTCCCTCTTGCACTCTGCCTTAATACCATTGCAATCAATTGTGGTAAGCACCGCACGATTGGCCATGAAAAGTACACCGTCCTCATCAAGCAATTCCAATAGCTTCCAGCTACTACAGAAAGTGTGGTGTCCCTATATTCAATTATACTATGTCGTGCAATCACAATACAAAGGATGTCTCATATACCTTCACGTGTACTTCTTCTCAACATGGACAACTTTTCTTCATCCCCACATTGTTACGAAAAACTAGCCCACGGTCTTCTAACTACGTAATATCTAAGTATACACGAGCACTCACATAATATCTGCATCGAATTATATACACAGTTTGGATCCTCAAGTGCATGACAATACTCTCAGCTTGCTTAGAGTTCGACCTGTCTCCCAAACTAATCACATATGTCTTGTGTACGATAAGAAGACTAGCACTACCCCTTACGAAGAGACCACACGAGAGGTTTTCAAATTGCAGGTATTGAAGCCTCCAACGAAATGTCGATCGCTCTTTAGCAACACCCAACTTTGAATGCTTATCCCTTACCATCCGACAAGCTCGCAAAGAAGCCGAATCCCCAACAAACCAACACTTGTGCTGGCCATCAATGCCATCCCCAACACAGAACAGCCCTACCACCAACTCCAACGACCTTCCACAAGCCACCTTGGCCACCAACAGGCCCTCAGGACCTTCTTCCACACCACCAACAACACTCCTCCACAGAAACCACAGGCGTCCTTGTCACCCACGTCTTCGGTGCATGTGACAGCCTGCTATATATGACGGTGAGTGCCATGGGATTGGCACTCGTCTAGGAGGGGGTGATGTTAACCCCAACACGAAGAAAGCAAAAGGAAATAAAAAAGACATAGGGAAAAGGCGGAAAAAAGGTAGCCCGACTGAAGAAATAATAGGAGAAAAGGCCAAAAGCACAAGGGCAATCTTAAAAGTCCAAGGCAAATGCATAATGTTAACCCCAACACAAAGAAAGCAAAAGGGAATAAAAAAGATGCAGGGCAAAGGCAGAAAAAAGGTAGCCCGACTGAAGAAAGAATAGGAGAAAAGGCCAAAAGCGCAAGGGCAACCTTAAAAGTCCAATGCAAATGCATAATGTTAACCCCAACACGAAGAAAGCAAAAGGAAATAAAAAAGACGTAGGGCAAAGGCGGAAAAAAGGTAGCCCGACTGAAGAAAGAATAGGAGAAAAGGCCAAAAGCGCAAGGGCAACCTTAAAAATCCAAGGCAAATGAAAAAGGGGAAAGGCGCATTTTAAAATAAAAATGTGCACCCTGAAATCTTGTAAAAGAGCGCCGGGCTCTCACCCATGCAATTTGTAAATGTAGACGGGCGGTGGAAAGGAATCTAGGAAGATAGAAGGACAATGGGAAGAAGGGCCTAGGCTACGGTCGGCCATGTAAAAAAGAGGAAAAGGGGATGACCGCCCAAAAGGGATTTAGAGTTTTATATATAAAGTTGAAAAGTGAATGAGAAGCTCATTCTTGTGTGTGGCCAAAAGTAGCTCTCCTCTTCTTCTTCTTCTTCTTGTTCTTGCTTGCTTGAGCTTGTGCTTGAGAGAGGGAGTGTGAGAGTGTGAGGGAGTGAGTGTGTGAGGGTGAAGGACCGAGGAGGAGAAGCTCTCCATCTTCTCCTCTCTTCTTCTCTTCTCTTCTCTTCTCTTGTCTTGCTCATGGCAACGGAGCTTGCAGCATGGAGCTTGAGGGTGGAGCTTGAGGATGGAGCTTGCTTGAAGCTTGCACTTGGATCATGGAGCTACTGGAGTGCGCGAGAGAGGAGGTAACTCGAACGACATGGAGGTAAGCTCACTACACCCGTAGATATGGATGGCGCGTCGGCTATGTGAGAGGTAGCCATTAGTGCTCGGCTTGGAACGCTTGAACAATAAGCGATCCGTGGGTCTTGGCGGTTGAGTGAAAGCTCCCACACTAAATCCAAACCACCACTAAGTATACACCCATTCTATATACAACCATCGATACCAGGAGTAGTCACCACAGACATGGCTATTGCTGATACTTTTATTTTCGTGTGGCTAGAATGGTTAGATGATACTTTTATGATGTGAGACTATTATAATGTGCCTTAAACAATTGGACGATACTTTTACTTTGTTTGCTTGTAGCAATGATCAGATAGATTTAGGTCTTATGGATAGCTAGATGGCTACAATAGTTAAAACACTTCCATGTTCTTGAGAATTATGAGATCATATTCATTAAGCATACCACCATCAACGCAAGTTTCAAGATAAGAAACTCTATGTAGATACTTAATCACCTTCTTCAAGTCTAGCTATCAAGACAGCACACAAGACAACCTAGATGATTTGGACTAACTATTAAAATTAGAGTTTCTCTTTTTGTAGAATTGTTTTATTTGGATATCAAAATGGGAAAGGATCGACTATCAAATCCTAGCAAACATTAAAGAGTAATGAGCTACCAAGATAAACGAATACGATGTGTCCTATATCACTCCTATATCTTTAGGAGTTCTTGCCATGACCCATAATAGAATTGTATAAGGTAACATTATGCACTGTCCCTTCTAGATAATTAGGATTAGGTGACTTCTAACAAATGCTTTGACCTACATTATACACATTGGTATAAGACCATATGACATGGATTACTACATATCACTAGATTATAATCCTCACTTCTTTGAATGGTTGTGTCAAGGGTTGTCAATTGTTAATAAACAATTACCGTCTTTGTATATAAAAATAAACATTTATGCCTTTTATTTTTTATTTTATTAAACTAAAAATGATTAATTTGTAAAATTTATACAACACAATGGAAAAATTTTGAGTAAGGAGTAAATAATACACAACAAATATGAGAAGAATAGAAACTACATTAATTTGGAAGGAATTGATACAAAGATGGCTCTGTTCACACATGTACTTCGACTATGAAGCTTAAATGGGGATCCAGACAAATAGTAGCCATAGAGCTTAAGGCTAGCTAGAAGAACTCTGATTGGGTGAAAGATAGATTGATGATGATTTTGGAAGGGTCTTTATTTTATAGCCTGAGAAGTTGGTCTAGTTGGCCTACACTAACCATATTATGAACCTTCCCTAGTCGATGGCCAAGGAATATTCCACAAAATATTCAATTTACCTATCTAACCGAATGGATAGATCCATAAATGTCACATTTTTCCATATGCTCACATAGACCTCATTCGAGACCTCATCTAACATACAAGTCAAGACCCACTGTGCTCACACATGGATTCTCCTTATAATAGGAGCCTTACAACTTAGAGCACCATGGATCATTAGTGGCAACTTATGAGGGTAGGAAATTTGAGCATATCTAACATAAGCTAGAGGCAATCTAAAAGGAGAAAGCTCAAAAGACCAAATTAAGAGAGGCTCCACTAACTAGAAAACAAGGAAAGAGAAAATTGCAGATTTCCACCAAGGTGGGGCAAAAGAAAGATATAACCAAGCAAGGCACTAGGGAAGACAATATGGATTTAGTAGAAGATGAGACTTTAGTAAGAGCTTTAGAGGATTCTAAGAAAGAAGAAGAAGACCTATAAGCCAAGCTTAAAAGAAAAATGTTGAGTAGGGCAATTCGAGCTTCAGTAGAGCAATCCATCTGAGTTAAAGAGTTGGCCACCATGGATCGAAACATTTGCATTCCACTTGAAGTTAGATATACAATGAGTGCAAATAATGACAAAAGCATAATAAATTGGGACTCCCCTAAGATTTTAGAAGGCAAAGGAAAGAAAACATTCCAAGCCCTACAATCTCTACCATCATAATTGATGAATCTAATTCTAACCATGACCCCACCACCAACTCAAGTAACCTCAATTACAAGAATAAGATTGGGAATCGAGAATCAAATAACTTGAATGTAAAATCAAAGCATGGGCCTAGGGGAGATTAGAGAAGATGATAGCAGGCTCCAAGAGGATAGCAGCTTCTACTGAAGCTAAATTTGATGGGAGATTAGTCAATGCTCCAAGATTTGAAGAGTCCTTTATCACACTACCAATCCAAGCTCTAGGACCAACCTAGTAGTTTGATAATATACTAAACGAGCTAAAGGAGCAAAGGGATTACAAGGATGAGGAAAGAAAAGCAGCAGCGGCAACATTAGAAAAGGAAAAGGAAGCCTTTGATGCTTACAAAAAGAAAATCATAAGGTAAATGTACAAACTTCAAAGTGAAATAGCCACCCTAAAGGAAACAAACAAAGTAATAAGGAGTATGATGAGGATTAGGAGTAGTCTAACATCAAAAAAGAAATTAAAATTCACTTGGAAGAGAAGCATGCAACTATTATGAAGTCAAAAGGCAATCTAGAAGTTAAGTTGAGCAAGCAAGCTCAAGTGATAGAGCAACTAAGGAAGAAAAGGAGCATGTTGAGTAGGAGAATCAAATAAGAAAGCAATTTGAAGAAATACTAGAAAGAGTTGCATAAGCCCAAAACCAACTAAAAGAGGAAGTGACTTGGCTAACAAAGGAGAATTGGGAATTAAAGCAAGTTAAGAGTAGTAGTTAAAGACCATGAACATCATGATCAAGTGGCAAAATAGAGGCATGGAGTAGGCCAAACTGAAGATTGAGTAGATGGATGAGCTAATCTTAGAAACCATTTAAAAGTTTAGAGCCAACTTGGAAAAGGCAATCCATGAAAGGAGCCTAGCTAATGAAAGAGTAAGGGCAATAGAGAAGTAGATGCAAATACAATGGAAAATTCTCACTAGAACCTTGGCCAACATCACTAACCTAGGCGAAGACAAATCTTTTTGAGAAGCTCAAAATGAAGCTTTAGGTTGTAAGCAAAGCCATCACAACTAACATTGGGAGCAACAATGCCTCGACAAGAGTGTAGGTTTGCCAAAGGGAAGTGCATTTAGCAACTCAAGGATGAAGGGTATTCAAAAGAAGACATTTTAAAAATGGATTTTATCAACCAAAAAGAGCCACCATTATCACCTCTAGCAATGAAATTTGATAACTAGGAGATGACAAGAGCATTGGAATTAGTTCTTGAAGAGAATTAAACCACAAAAGGTTCACAAGACAAGCCCAATTCATCAAATTTAGGAGCTAATTCTAGAAAGCAGAAAATATTGAAGATATCAAGAGGAAGTTTTTAGTCACTCCCCAACGTGTGCTTGAGATACCTCTCCAAAGCATTAGAGCTCCTACAACCACAAACTAGGAATGATAGAAATTGGCCTAGGGAACAACTACTTGAGATTGCTCATCATCCTACTATAGTAGTAGAGAGCATTAGAAGAAGAGGATATATATCTCCTAATTTTTGATGTGAATGTAGGAATTGATAAGTAGGCAATAGTTATGTTGATTTTTTGTGCCACCATATTGCTACATTATTGCCTTAACTTGTCAAAGGATATGAATGAGAGTTAATTCACGAATTGTAGGCACCCATTCTTTCCCATTATTCCATAAGCAACTAGACTAGCTATGAAGAGTTATCTCATGAGTGAGTAAAGCATGCATGGAACACTCTTTGAGACAACTCGCCCTATGCTTATAAGAAAAATAGAATTTAAAAAGAAAGAGAAAGAAAAGAGAGCAAAAGCTCCACTTGTAGTGTAGGAGCACACAAGGATTGTATCTAGAGGTCCTCAAGTTGGACATGTCAGTGTGGTTTCAATTGGATGGCTCCATCTCCAATCCCCAAGCCCCTTTTCCCCACATATCACTTAGGGTCCTCATGGCCTGACAATTCAAGAAATTTAGAGACTTGTTACCTTGAATGATACTACATAACACCACACTAATAACCTCGCATTAATTAGGTCCTCAAGGGTAGGTCATACCTAGGAAGCCTTGGCTTATTAGCTCACAATTGCACACCCAACCATCCACCCTCACAGCTAGGCACCATCTTCCATAGGAGACAAACAACTCCTTACAAGTATGCAACTTGTAGCCATGAAGGACCATTGAGCTCCACCCCCACCTCATCACCAATGCATTCTCTTACCCTTTTTTATCATTCTACTCAAGTTCTACGCATTGAAATGAGCGCTATATAATTGGCTCAATAGTGAGGGAGATAATGTTAACCCTTTTCAACATCAACTATAACCAAAAACAAAAGCAGTGGGTGTGCAAGGGCCAAAACTTTTAAAAAAGTCATAGCAGGACCATGACATCAAGAGCTACAAGGCTAAGTCTTTAGATTTTTTATTACACCTCAAAAAAAAAAACCAAAGTATGCTAAAAATAACAAGTCATGCAAAAAATAGCTTAGGAAAAAAAGCAAGGTACATATGAAGTCTAGAAGTGCCTAAAAATACTTTAAAAGTGAGCCACAACTAAAAATTGTGGCGAAAAAGTGAAGGCCAAAACGCCACAAAGAGGTGCCAAAACGTATATTGGCTACATCAAGTGAAAAAAACTTAACAACACAAAAATATAAAACAATAAAATTAACTTTAATATTGTGGATCCTCAAACATTCATTGTAATGCCATTTTAGAGTGTCAGGCTCACTTTGGTGTGAGTTATAAATTAAATTTGCATGTTCATTGAGGTTGCACATGTGTGTGAGTCTATGGAATTAAATCTAGATATACTAGATGGATCGATTACCCTAAGATTGTATGTATTAGAGTGTTTGATCTCACTGTGCCCAATAGCAAGTGGCTTTGCTCACATGTATTTTGAAAAAAGGCTAATCTCTATTTAAGGTAGAAATTTAATCAAAGAAACTATTCCAATGGTTGCAATTTCAATTGTGACTTATCTCCCAACTTAATATAGCTTTTTTGCTATTTCTTATGCATACATATTTAGTGAAAAGAGGGTGCCTTTGTTTCCATAGCTTGGTATGAGGAGGAGGACAACTTTTTCTCCACATGGAAGTTAGTTCTTCATCTTTACTTTCTTTGTTCTATCGTGGTCTTTGTGTGTGTGTGTGTGTGTGTGTGTGTGTGTGTGTGTGTGTGTGTGTGTGTGTGTGTTCGTTCTTAGTTTAGAGGAACTAGCTACAGAGTTTGACCTTTTGCATGCAAAGCTTCTAGGAATCAAGAAGCACAAAGCTACAAGGAGATGCGTGGCTATCAGAATAGGTTAGAGCTTTGAAGCTCATTGACTCATCTCTAGATTACAATTCGTTGAGTCTTGACCTTGTCTATTGTCTTTGTTTGATTCAAGGGTCTTATCGACCATATGTTAGATTCATGGTTAGGATAAGCATGTGATATCAATGTGACAAGAAATCTTTCACGGTGTGATAGGTTGTGAGAGAAAATTGGGAGCATTAGAGAGAGCATGACATCGTCACATCCATCAAAATTAGAAAGCTTGGGTTTGCAACCTATATGAGAAAAAGGTCATCATCGGCATGGATAGTAAAATATGTCAATACAAATTTTAAATGGCAATATCATATGTTTGATCATGTGACGATAGCTTCAAAGATGACACTAGCTATCCCCAAAAAGAAACACAATGTCATGACTATGGGGGATATGCATGCAATTGCATACAAGGAGTCAAAAAATGTAGCTATTGTTGAGATGAAGCAAGAACATATGATGTAGCTTAGCCAACATATTGCCCAATAGAAAACTCATTATTGACTAGCCAAAACAGCTTGTCAAATAGAGAGAAACATTGCTAGAAGAAATGCTTATATCAACGAAGAAAATGTCATGAATGGTCGCCTTTAGAGTAGTAGACTAGTCTAGAGAGAACATCCATCATAATAGGAGTAGTAGCACAAAGTATCAAAACTAGCAACACTAGTCATTTGACACCATGTGAAACTAAACATTTGATACCATGCGAGGATGAACAATGGATGTGGAAGAATCAACAACTGTTAAAACATTAGGAATAATGAATATTGAAATAGGGAACATCGGACTTAATGAATGAATGGACACACAATGGAACCCACAATATAAGACCTGCAACACAAGGCATGAGATGTACCATACAAACCACATAGGTGGTGTGATGACAGTAATATTTTTGATATTCTCTCTCTCTAAGTGTTGTGATTTGCTACAACAAGCAAGAGTGGAGTATATATATAGGCCATAAGATAGACACCCAAGATAAATTAGCTAGCCCTATATGGGCCACCTAACTATCGATAAAGATGCCCAATGCAAAGATTAATAAAGTGCCTAGCACCCATGAAACAAACACACGCACGCTGTCGTCGTGTTAGGGGTTGAAGGTCTACCACCGGGGCTTAGAGCAGAAGAAGAGTGTGGGATTCAAGGTTTGGAGAAGGGAAAAATAATGAAGTTTGACAAGATTCGGGTTTTAGAAATGACTTTGTTGAAGAAGAAGATATCAAGCTTTTTCTTTGTATTTAGCATACATGAATGGAATGAATGACACTATCTTGATTACATCAAATGCATTTGGAAAAATAAGCCATTACATAAAGGATATTCTCAAATTTTTAATTCAAATGCATAAACCAAATGCAAGCTCAAATGGCTTTTATCTCATGTACATAGACGGATTACAACTCCAAGAAACAAGTATTTTGATGGTAGACTCAAGTACATTCAAGACATGGAACAATAGTACATGAAATGCATTGATGGAGCATAAATTTAACTTCAGCCCTGTTTTAAAACAGAAATTTCCAGCCCATAATCAAGCTCAAAAAGTGTACATAAACTCAAGAATAAGCTCCTCTAATCATTAATGGGTAAAGCCCTAATGTTAAGAGGTCAATTTCTTCTATTTCAATTACATGAATCACTTGTTTACTCATCAAAATGTACAAGAACAGTGGGCTGCCCTGCTTATGACTGGTTTTTTTAGCCCATAACAGCCCATACACCTTTAAAATCCTCCCCCTTTGCTTGCCCCAAAGTCACTCAAGTACTTGGGTACAAGTCGGGCTTCATTGGACCATGAATAAGGTAAATAAAATGAGAGAAGACGTACATAAGAGCAGGCTGAATACTTTTCTCTCAGATTTTTCCCTTTTATAGATTGTCATACCATGCATTTTCGTCAAACCAAATAGACGGGTAAGAGGAGCTCTCACCTTTCTTGTTTGTATCTTCATCTTTAGCTCCAGTTTGTCTTCAGTTTGCATGCTCCAAAGCATGCACCATAGCTCCTAGTCTTCTCTAGATGTTGCAGGTTATGCAGGCCCGCATTTTGCGCCAAAAAATGCGGGCTGCATCCTGCTCAGCTCCACTTCACTTTTTGACCTACTTAGGTCACTTATAGGTCACTTTAGTTCATTACTTCAAGTCCCCCATAAGCCTAGTGGACTTTTGGCATTTTTCTTGAGTTCTAACCATATTTTCCACTTGAATCAATGTGATTTATCCTGCAGACTGTCAATTACTTCCAGTTGACCAATATACATGGTACAACTGAAAATTGTATGCTAAATACAAAAGAACTTATGTAACTAAGTTGGTTGTTGGGTAACAATGACTGAATTATGTATGCAAATTTCTCATATAAATCCTAGTAAAGTTTTTCTGTGTTCATAAGAATCCCATGATTTATATATGAACAATAAACTCTTTGACATTCACCCCCTCCTAACCTGCACATCCTCCGGCATGTGCCATTCCACAAGATTACAGGTTTAAGGAGGGTCTTCTTCTGATATATCTTCATCTTCATCCTCTAAGTCTTTTTCTTCCTGCTTGTCTTCAAGTAGATGCCTCATATCCAAGTCATTAAGCTCATAAGTTGAAGATTCTCTTCGTTTGAAGAGCTTGATACGTTTCTCGGCTATTGGTACTTTTACCATGGTTCCATCCATTTCAGCCAAAGAGTAAGTAGCATTATCATGTACTACTTTTACTACATATGGTCCAAACCATCTCTTGGCTAACTTTCTATGAGCACTCTATCGATTGTCCATGCTGCTATCATAGACAAGTGCCCAATCATTCTCTTGAATAGCTCTTGGACGGAGTCGATGATGCTTGTTAAACCTCTTCTTATTCTTTAATCTTGCTGTTTTCAGCCTTTCAATGGCTGTCTTGACATCTTCTGGCCTTCTTTCAAGTTGCCTTATGCGCAATGTCAGCAACTCTTCTCTATTCATGCCTTCATCCCAAGGTAAGATACTCCATGTGACAATGGACTCCTCAATAGGCATAATAGGTGGCTGTCCATATATTAGTTCAGCCAGCATATAACCTGTTACTGCACTATGGGTAGTTCTATCAGCCCATAATGCTAATGGTAGCATTCTAGGCCATTCCCTCATCTTTCCTTTGTAAGATTTTGCTAAAGCTTTAAGAATTGGTTGATGACCTCTTTCGCTCTTACCATTGCCTTCAGGGTTGTAGGCTGATGTAAGAGATAGCTTGATTCCCAATTGAGCAAAGAAATGGCGAGCCTCATTAGCATCCAATTCTCCTCTATCAGTAGTTACTTTGGCAACACAGCCATACATGCAAAATACTTCTTCAAGTAAAAATCTACAAACAGCTTGAGTAGACTTTGTTGTCAAGGCTTTTCCTTCCACTTGATTTGTGAGATCTTCTCTAGCAAGTACTAGATATCTCATGTTCCAAATTCCTGTAGGCATGGTTACTAAATCAATAACCCATCTATAGTGAATGGATAAAGGAAAGGTAGGCTGAAGCCCATCTCTATGCTTAACCATAGAGTACATTTGACAAACATGACAAGATTCAACAAAATGCTCAATGTCTTTATACATGTTTTGCCACCAAAGCTTCTCTTTTATTTTGGCAAAAGTGCCCCATATGCCTCTATGACCAGCCAATAGGCTTTGATGAAATTCTTGCATGAACTGTCTTTGAGTCTTTTTGTCTCCTAAGACACGAACAGGCGCCCTTCCTTTCTTTTTCGCATGCCTCCAAAGGTAGCCATCTTTAAGAAAAAAGCCATAAGGTTTTCTCTTGATTCTCTTGAACTTTTCATTAGTCCAATCTTCCTTCTTTGTCATAGTGCTAAAAAATTGGCCAATTTTTAGCCAATCATCTGCATAATATTCTTCTTTAAAGTGTGAATAAACCATAACAAAACATTGAGCATGCTGTCTATTAGCTGCCCACTGTTCTTCTTTGGTTGTTTCTTCCTTCCTTGCTGATGTAAAATTTGTTTTAGCAGCTGAACTTGTTGTACTTGCGGTAATTAATATTGTACCTACATTTTTGACAGCTGAACCATCATTAGGTGTAGCTGTACTTGCTGTTTTCAGATTTGAACCTGCATTTACAGCATCATTTTTAGCAAATATAAACTCTGATTCTTCCTCATCCATCATTTCTTCTTCATCCTTATATCTGGCACGTGAAAGCATGTCAGTAATTGGATTATCTCTTCCTGCAATATGTTTCAAATCAGGATTTAAGGATTTAATATAGGCTATCCATCTTAGCATAGCTATGTCGGGAGTAGAACAGTTGGCAATCATGTCCAAGAGTGGAAGGCAATCTGTTTCAACTATTACATGTGCGCCCATGAAGTACTCCTGGTCACATTTCAATGTAGTTACTACTCCCCAAAGTTCTCTTTTAATTTGAGCATGCCTTCTTTGTTGTTCATTAAGAACCTTCGCTCCAAAGTGAATTGCATATATGTTGTTTTCAAGGTCGTCTTGACCGACTGCCCATCCTATTCCAATAGGACTTGTGTCCACTGTGAGTATAATAGGCTGTCCATTAGAGTAATTAGCCCTCTTTAAGGTGGAAACTGAAATCAGCAATTTCTTCAGTTTTCGAATAGCTTGAGTATGTTCTTTTTCCCATATAAACCTTTGGCCTTTTATTAGCAGTTGATAAATATTTTCAGCAACATGAGCAAAATGTGGGATCTAAATAAGGTAAAAACATGCACCAAGAAATCTTCTCACCTCCGAAACATTTGCGCATATTTCCTACATTTTGCTAATAGCATCAATCTTGGACGAAGAAGGCTTTCGGCCATATGGACCACATATATGCCCTACCACAAGAACTTCTTCGACTCCAAAAACAGATTTAGCACCTGAAAGAGTAAGATGGACTTCTTCTAATTTAGACAAGATTTGAGCACAATCATTAATATGATCGGAAACAAACTTGCGACATCCAAGTTCATTGAGTTCTTCATTCTTCTCATGAACTTCACATCCTTTGATTGGTACATCATCAAGGAAAGGAAGAGTTTATTGAGGAATATAATCTCTCAACACTTTATGCATGGCATTCATCATGTGAGCTACTGAATTCATAGCCCCTTGAGGTAGAGTACACATACGGACTAAGCCAAGAGGCGTCTTCATTGTGGTAATGTCTCGGCTTTCCAAAGCAAGCTGAAATTGGTCATAGCCTGAATATAAATCTCTCATGGAATAAATTGCTCTATCTGCAAAAGCTTCAGCAAATTCATCAACAATTGGCCCCGAACCAATGTTTCTAATAGTGACTTTATTGACAGGCTATAAATCTTGAATGAATCGCAAAGATCCATTCTTCTTAGGCACGGTAAACCATCGGTTGGAATATGGAGCTGAAGATGGCTCTAATATTCACATTTTTATCTTTTCATTTAGAAGCTCCAATAACTTAGGCAAATGAGGCCTTGGTATCGAAATTGGTTTAAGATTCCAAGGAATGTGTGGGACCGTAAAAATCACCATTGGTGCCACAACGCTTGGATTCACACAGCCAATTTCATGTGGCTGAAATGAAAAAGCATTGCCATGATTCTTTAACATCAACATGAAGATTTGCTTTTCAGCTGGCAAGAGAAAAGAGTCTTCACCAATTTTCAGCTCTTGTAAACTTTCTGCTGTAAATTGGTGACCAATATCTTTGGGATTACGAAGGCTTGGCTGTTTGGATACCCTTTCTACCAATCCTTCGCTTTCGGGTGGTAGAGGAGTAGCCATTGGCTTGACCTTTTTATCAACTATCTTATACTTTGTTTCTACTCTTACCTCATCCTTGTTTGGCTGTCCAAAAGCTTCATGATCTGCAAATTCTTGAATTATGTCATACATATCCAATGTGCATACCTGTATGGACTGATTTTCAGCTTGATTTTCTGCATGAACAGCTGCATATATTTCAGTCATTGTATCATTATAAATCAGCCCATAAAATAGCCCTGAAATTTTTTCATCTTTAGGCAAAACATCAATTTGCTTCAGTTCTTGTTCCACATGACATAGATGCTTTCTTTCAGCCCTATTCATGGCTGCAAACTGTTTATAATAGCCCATACTATTGGCCATAAAAACCTGCAAGTCGGCTTTTGCCCTTGCCCCCTTTATATGTGAAGGCAATTTTTTATAACATGATGCACTGCCATAGCCTCCACTTATAGCAGTGCTACCCGAAAACCCTTAAATTCTTGGGCATTAGGAGGAACAGGATGATCTCTCAACCGATCTCTATTCCGGTGATGATTTACACATACAGTCAAGAATTGGACAGCTTTGTTATTATCCTTACTTCTTATCCGAGCATATGATGAACCATCATCAGGGGCCTTTGTCTCTAAACGAGACTCAGAAATAAAAGGTTATCCAAGAATGATAGGATAGCTGCAAGAATCTTGAACAAAGAAATGAAATTCATATTTTACATTACCAATAGTAACTTGTGCATAAGGGCATGTTGCATAAAGATCTCCAGAGGAGTTATTAGCTGCTTTCATGCGCCATCCTGGGTTCACATCAATGGGCCATCCGCCATTCTCGTAGAGACTTCTTGACATGACATTAATCTCTGAGCCATGGTCTACAAGGGCAATGCATGGAGTCTCTTTTTCTCCAATCTTAACAATGGTTTTAGTGGTCGCCCTTGCCCAATGGGTACGGGAGTAGTGACTACTAGGAATAAAGTGAGCATCACTTTCTTCTTGCATGTTGTGAAGATGAGCTTCTTTCTTAAGCATGGGCTGCACTTTAGATTGAGAAGTCCCCACCATAATAGCTTATTCAATTTCTGCTTCATAGATGTCTTCATCTTTGGCTTCTATGGCTGCAATCAATTCTTTGATTGCCTCCAATCGAATCCCTTGAGTTTTCAGCTTCTCTTCATCCTGCAAATACACATGAAGTGCTTGCAAAAAAGCATGCACAGATTCTTCAGTTTCCTCACCAACATATTGTCTTTTTCGTTTAATTACATCAATTATTACATTATGAAATCCTTGTTTTGCAATTCTGAGAATTTCACCTAATGTAAATTCAATTCTACTTCCAAGAATCCTTTCTTCTAGGATCCGCATAAGATCCGTTGCGGTCTCTATGTCAGACTGTAACTTGTAACTGGGATGTTTGCTTTTTCTTTTTCCTTCTGTCCTCTTTGCTTGAGGGGCATCTCCCATATCAAGCTCTGGCAGTGGTGGATTTTCAGCAGCCTTTTGCTGGTCTGGTTTACTTCTTGTCACACGTTTAGTTGGCCCTGAAGAAGAAGGACCGTCAACATCTTCGTCTCTTCTTCTCTTTTCTTCTATCATGGCTTCATGATTATTAATTTCAGCTAACCGAGCAAAAGCTGAAAATGAATCAACTAGCTCAGTCCATCCGGTTCTTCCTTGGATGCATTGACTGGCAGTAGTTAAATCATCTTTGGTTGCCTTGCCTTGCTCTATGCGATCTAAGGCCTGCATCCACACTTTAGATTTTGCATCAGTTTTACATGCTTTAACAATTTCATTAGTTGGCTCAATTTGCAGCCCATAGGTTGCTGCATCAATAGCTGCATAGGCTATTCTTGTTGCCAAATTCTCCAATCTTTTCTTCATGCCACCGTTGCCAAAATTTGGCTCAAGAGGAAGCCCGGTTTCGGTTGCATGAATTTTACTATCCTTCCAAAAGACTAATTTTTGTGCTTCAGCTTCATGGAATGCACCGCACTCCCTCTTATCATGCTGTAGGCTATCACACCAGATACAACGTCTTTTGAAGCCTTCTCGTACAAGTCTTTGGGCAGTTGACCATCCCCTTTCTTCCACTTTCTCATCAAGCCTTTCCACTTTGGAATTAATCTCCGTTAGATTAAGATGGAGATCCCGCATGCTTTTAATTAGCTCGTCCATGACAACCTTCTTTGGAGACGGAACATCAGAATTTCTTGGTTGCTTGGCCATAGAGACAGGAGGTCGAGAAACATGAACAGGCTCCTTCATGGATTCAGTTGGTGCAGGGGTTGATCCCCATCTTAGGCGCAACCACTCTCTTCGAGCAATCATATTAACTGCTTCAGTGACATCACTCCAAGCAGTCTTCAATCCTGTCTCAAAGTCAGGATCTTCAAGTCGATTAGTTAGCTTCTCTTGAAGGACAGGATCTGCAGCCTTTAGAAATAATTCAATCTTCTGGCTTTCCATACCTTGCTGATCGTCAGGATCTAGTTGAGAAAATTTGCTTTCAAATTCACGATGAAGAGCAGTGGCAGTTAGACCCTTATTGGGTCTTTTGACCCATTTAGTGAAAACTTTCTTTGTCATAAGGCCAAAATCTTCAAGAAAAAATTCTTCTCGAAGAGCCTTCTTGAACACGGACCATCCCGCGTCTTTTTGGAAAAGACCATGAATTCGGTTCTGGAGACCATGCATGGCCAAATAGGCAAAATATCGGCTCCAGGCATGATGAGAAACTCTGAAAAAGACCATCTCGTTAGTATAGAGGCGGATAAAAGAGGTCACATTTTGCCCATTAAATTGCTTGCAACTGCTTCCAAAGCTTTAATGGCGGCGGCATCATTCCGCTCTTCTTCTTGTCCCCGTTGTTGTTGCAATTGCAACTACTGCTGAAATTGCAATTGTTGTTGTTGGCTTTCTTGCATCAGACGAATCAACTGTTGCAAGGCATCTCCTCCCGAACTTGATGATTCTCCCATTGTACTTCCTCTTCCACAACGGACCTTCACGTCGGGTTCACCACTGTCATCGTGTTAGGGGTTGAAGGTCTACCACCGAGGCTTAGAGCAGAAGAAGGGTGTGGGATTCAAGGTTTGGAGAAGGGAAAAAGAATGGAGTTTGACAAGATTCGGGTTTTAGAAATGACTTAGTTGAAGAAGAAGATATCAAGCTTTTTCTTTGTATTTAGCATACATGAATGGAATGAATGACACTATCTTGATTACATCAAATGCATTTGGAAAAATAAGCCATTACATAAAGGATATTCTCAGATTTTTAATTCAAATGCATAAACCAAATGCAAGCTCAAATGGCTTTTATCTCATGTACATAGATGGATTACAACTCCAAGAAACAAGTATTTTGATGGTAGACTCAAGTACATTCAAGACATGGAACAATAGTACATGAAATGCATTGATGGAGCATAAATTTAACTTCAACCCTGTTTTAAAACAGAAAATTTCAGCCCATAATCAAGCTCAAAAAGTGTACATAAACTCAAGAATAAGCTCCTCTAATCATTAATGGGTAAAGCCCTGATGTTAAGAGGTCAATTTTTTCTATTTCAACCACATGAATCACTTGTTTGCTCATCAAAATGTACAAGAACAGTGGGCTACCCTGTTTATGACTGGTTTTTTCAGCCCATAACAGCCCATACACCTTCAAAATCCTCCCCCTTTGCTTGGTCCAAAGTCACTCAAGTACTTGGGTACAAGTCGGGCTTCATTGGACCATGAATAAGGTAAATAAAATGAGAGAAGACGTACATAAGAGCAGGCTGAATACTTTTCTCTCAGATTTTCCCCTTTTATAGATTGTCATACCATGCATTTTCGTCAGACCAAATAGACGGGTAAGAGGAGCTCTCACATTTCTTGTTTGTATCTTCATCTTCAGCTCCAGTTTGTCTTCAGTTTGCATGCTCCAAAGCATGCACCATAGCTCCCAGTCTTCTCCAGATGTTGCAGGTTATGCAGGCCCGCATTTTGCGCCGAAAAATGCGGGCTGCATCCTGCTCAGCTCCACTTCACTTTTTGACCTACTTAGGTCACTTACATGTCACTTTAGTTCATTACTTCAGGTCCCCCATGAGCCTAGTGGACTTTTGGCATTTTTCTTGAGTTCTAACCATATTTTCCACTTGAATCAATGTGATTTATCCTGCAGACTGTCAATTACTTCCAGTTGACCAAGTTGTAGGTTCCCATAGACATTTTTTTAAAAATCAATATACATGGTACAACTGAAAATTGTATGCTAAATACAAAAGAACTTATGTAACTAAGTTGGTTGTTGGGTAACAATGACTGAATTATGTATGCAAATTCCTCATATAAATCCTAGTAAAGTTTTTCTATGTTCATAAGAATCCCATGATTTATATTATGAACAAAATACTCTTTGACAACGCGCGCACGCACACAGAGAGAGAGAGAGAGAGAGAGAGAGAGAGAGAGAGAGAGAGAGAGAGAGAGAGAGAGAGAGAGAGAGAGAGAGAGAGAGAGAGAGAGAGAGAGAGAGAGAGAGAGATGTTGCATATAATATAATTATCGATAATAGAGCTAAGTAATAAGTACATCTCTAAAGCTTAATGATAGCTTTAACTTTCTTTTAAACTGATTGATCATTAACATTTGTATGGTGTGGTTTTTTTTTTTTTTTGAATGAATTCAAAGTTGTGTTCTTTGCTTTGATCATCATTATTGCTATGGCTCTTTTTTTTATGAGCAAAGTCTTTGAGTTGTGACTTTTGCCTTCTTTTATTACAAATGTTTGATATAGAACGCTACAATTGCCATGTGGCAGAGCCATTAAAGAATAGAGGCTCAGGAATAACAATCTTGCCACAGGTAGGTTGATTAACTTTTATGTGTTGGCTATAGTAAGCACCTATTTGCACTAGGCTTGGGTTGCCAAACCAAGCTTGATCCCAAGTTCGATATCCCATGCCTAGTGCGAACAAGTTTGGTTGCAAATGGTGATTCACCCTTCCCTGTCATCAAATTAGGGATGTTAGTTTGATGTATTCAAACTTTGAATTTTAGAATTAAAAAGTTTATAAAAGGAAAATTTATTGGATGTGACCATTCGCCACATGGTACATGACTCCCAATGAACCATCATTCATTGCCTTGCTCTTGGTCATGCTTCACTGGGAACCAGCTAGGCCATGCTCTCTTGCATTACTTGACCTACTTCCTGATTCGCAACTTGACTATAAACCTACAACCAATGCCATTTTTTGGATTCACCCAGGAGTTCACAACTTGATTCGCAATCAAGACATGGTGCGAATAGGTCCTAAGATAGGTGAAGAAATAGGGTGATGCATGAGTCCATACAATGGGTGGAAGCCAATGAGAAGGTGACTAGAAAGGAGGAATGAGTGAGCTTCAATCTTCGATGAGAGAAAAAACCATCGTTGCATGGTGGTTCATGGCAACTTGCTTCAAATAATGAAGTACCCTAAAAATTGAAAGTTTGTCTTGGTGAAAACCAACTATTTTTTGGATATTTTAGTTATAAAATGATAAATGTCATATATGTTTCCCCTAGAAACCAATCACATTTCAATTTTCAACCTCTTCATTTTTTCCATCGGATCGGGAAAAAGTTAATTGTGAACATTAGTACTTCGAGTGCTTGGTGGAGTCACTTTATCTTCGAAGTTAAATTTGATTACTAGAGGAGGACACCCGCAAGTATGGCTTGCAACAATAATACAATTGACCTGAGCATATCCTTACTCCAAAAAGATTGAGAGATTATATAGACCATAACTAGTACGTACCCTCCACCATTAATGCGTTTGCTTAATGGGAGTAACGTTTAGCACTCGTTTTACTCTTAATGTTATTTAAACATGATTATGTTTTGAAAAACTATTTATGGGAAGTGGAGCACTAGGACTAAATCTTAGCCGTTGGAAGGATGGCGGGAGAGAGAGAGAGAGAGATGGTCCGAAGAGAGGGAGAGGGAGAGAGAGAGTAACTACTCTTTCTACTCCGCTGATGGTACACACTGGCTGATCGCTGATCGCCTTCCCGGGTCATTTTCCAGGATCGTTCCACGCTGCCTCACCAGTTCAAAGCATGGAGAAGCAGCAGGCGAGCTCCTCATCCCGTCACCATGTCCTTACTGCAGCACAGCTTCGGCCTCCGTCCTTTTGCAAGGTTGTCTCTGGTAGCATGGAAGGCTCATACTCTAACTGTTGGATGGTAAGCCTTCTCCATCTATTATTTGGTGTATTCCATATTTTAAGCGCACTTTCATTCGAGTCTCTTCGAAGAATACTTGAAGCAAGATACATGTTTGAGGCAGGAGTGCTGTCATCAAAACATAACTCATGCCATTGCTCTTTCTGCATCAATGCAGTCAAAATGTTGTCAGTGATGGTGTCTTCTTGCCTTAGGCCTATAACTCGTGATGTATCAGTGCGATGTTCCAAGCCTTATCGGTGACGATTCCTTCTTGCAACGACTGTACTTTCCAAGCATTTCCTAATAACGTTGTGGGACTTCTCAATCTTCCCTGGCCGAGGGAAAAGTTCCTCCTTATCTGTGGCCCATTGGGTAAAAAAATCCAACAACAATATAAGGCTGGTTATACACCATTCTGAACACAGTCAGAAGACTGATGTGTGGTGCAGATATTTGCCCAAGTGTCTAGGCCACCCAACATTATGTTGATGCGCAGATGCTTCATCATTCATGAATGAGTTCTTTCCTGTTTTTTAAAATTTTCCTCACAAGGTTTGAAATTTGAAAGATATCTCAGGGATGTATCCAAAATTTCAGCTCACGCACCTTGTATACACCCCCCACTCAAACCACTTGAGGGGTTGTTAGGGCTACAACCCCCTTGGCAACGAGACGTTTTCTCCTAACCATTCCATGAGGTACTATGTTTGCTGAAGCCATGAAGTAGAAATAACACATGTAAAGTTGTCTGGCCAAGTACGAAAAGCTTGCGTCCCTTCTTTTCCATCAAGTTTTCTACATTTGTTTCCTTGCTATGGTCTTTCTCAGCTAGGCTAGGGTTAACGGTGAAAATATACTAAGTGCCATGCAGGGCATTTGCAGCACTGTGGCAAGCAAGTGAGGCTTGGGTTATAAAAGGAACGAGAGCAATAGATATACATCTACCCTCCCAAGCTTGGGTTATAAAAAGAATGAGAGTTATAGAATATAGATCCATCCTCCGCTTTTTGGCTGTACAGTATAATTGCCTTGCATTTATAGCAAGTAAGAAGAGATCTATACACGGTACAGGACTCAGGAGGCTGGCTTCGACTAGCAAGACTTTAAGAAAGTCTCTCATGTGGCACTGTCCTTGGTTTTTTGGCTGCACAATACCATTGCTGTCTAGCAAGTGATGGATCATGGAACCTTGAGTCTATAATAGCAATAAAGCTGTAGAAGGTGTCGTACGAGAAGAGCTTGGACTTGCATGACTTCAAGCAAGTCTATCGAGTCCCTTGTGTGGCGCTACCCTTGCTTTTTTGGCAGCACAATATACACAAGGCTGGGAAAGCGAAAAGACAGATTATCTCCTGTCCTTTTGCTCAGGCTCCCTGTTTCTAACACCCGGCATGCTATGGTGGGCACTAGGATGCGTCCTTTTGATTGGGTTTTTGGTAAGCCTAAGCGCCATGGTTTGGTGAAACCCCACATGAAGATGGTATTTCACTTTCTTAGAATCTAGGGCTGCTGGCATATTTGGGTCACTCGCAATACATTCATTTTTTATTTTGCCTGGGGCATCCAAAGCCATGTTATGAGGCTGAAAGGACTTCTTCAGTGATAGCTTGATCTTATTTTGCATGTTGATACTTTGTCTATAGAGGAATTTAGTGACCCTCCCCTGATTTCTTTTCTCGTGTGACTTTTGTACTTAAAAAAAAGTATGCATGATAACTTAGAGCCTTCCTGCACCCTGTAAATTTGTAATCTTGTACTAATTTTCGTAATTAGTACCATTTACCTATTACTTTAAGAAAAAAAGATGGAAGTATTCGGGCGAGACGTAACCAAGCGGCATGCTGGATTAAGTTACTTTAAGAAATAGGTTATCGACGTGCTTTGCTGATTCTGCGCATGACTGCAATTGTCGTCAATTTTGCCGGCACTTCCAAGTTTGTGTTGGATCCCCTGGCCAGTCCAACGCTAGTGGCTGTATCCAAATCATAGTAACAGGGAACAGCCATTCCGGGTCATAGGAACTGGTTAATACAAGTTCCCGCAACCCCTAGATTAAGAAACGGGTAGGGGACGTTTCGGGCTGTTATCTCGTCCCAAAAGCTACTGTTCTCGATTTTGAGAAAACGTGAAAACTTGCCCCTTTCTTCCCCAAATTTCAGACTATTTGCTGCTGGAAGTGCCCTAGCTTTAGAGTAATTCCTGCTACAAACCTATACACATGCTAAGATGCCCCCAAATTGCGCGTTGCTAATCGCTTGGTGCTGATTGCTGTGTACGGTGCAAATAATTATAGCTATTTTGCTGCAGGTCCTGCCCTTGTTGTAGTCCAATCACAGTTGAGAAGAAGAATAAATGATATATGTCATGATAAGTATAATGGTTGTTGAGTACTCCAATAACAGCCAAGTAGAAGAATAAGGTTGCGAAATGTCCTATACTGTAGTCTCAAAAAAGCCTAAAACCTGCACATCGTTGGTTGAATACTACACACGAATCGCATAATGACCTAGAGGTTATCCATTGCATAATGCTAGAATCACATGTATTGTGCACAATTACCTGCAGAATAGCCTTTTTCGCTGGCTCAAATGGACCTAAACTAGACGACGTTGCGATCTGGGTGGCTGGTTCGCTACGCATCTCATCCTCAAATAGAAATAGCACACGTGAATTATATAATCCGACCTCTAGAAATATTAAATCTTTAGCTCGGGAATGGCGGAACACTCACGGTTTATAAAACCGCAGTTACATTTTATATTATCAACGACAAATAATTAGGCAAGACCGCCTGGTTCCCGTCTTAATAGAGAGGACTCAAGCAGAGACGGGCAAAAACGGGAAAGAATGAACCCCCAATTTATCCCGTTTCTCATTCCATGCTTCTCTCTTCCTTTCCTTCCTTTGGAGTTATTTTTCTTTGTTTAGAGCAGCGTGTAATCATCGTGAAAGATAGTGCATGGAGTAACACAAGGATCGGGAGAAACTACAGAGACATAGGTGGCTCGAAATAGAGTAAATTGGAATGTTTAAGAGTTGAGGCATAGATTGGGTCATAGACAAGGGGCTAGTTTGACAATATAAGAACTTTTGGAGGAGTATAGCCTATCAAATATTTGCTCAGCACGAATAAAGAGAATTCCACTTCAAAACTTTTTAGAGGAGCATAGCCTATCAAACATTTTCCTAGTAGGAACAAAGAGAATTCCATCTCCAAACCCCTCAAAGACTAGTTAGCAAGCCATATGTTGAGCGAAATAGTCCGAAAACACACTTAATTAATGAAAAATACAAACTTGGTGCGTGATTTGAGAGAGTTTTAGTGGTCCCTAAAGTCCTAATTTTTTGGAGCATTCTTTAATATCTATAAATAGATAGGCTATCCACTATTCAGTCTCATTTTTTTTGTGTAAATTTTTGCCATTAGCCTTTACCCATGTGGTGGTTTGTTCTTTGCAATTGCTGTCACTCCTCCATGAGTCCTTGAGTCCTTGTAGTGCTCTTCTAAAGAGTATCTTGCAGTGATTGTGGAGGCTAGTCTTTGTGTGAAACTCACACATGACTTGATTTTGACTCATAATGTCTCATGCACCTTCTTTTAAGGATCCTATGACATCTTATCAAGCTTCTCTATCATTGAAGGCTCTAGGAGGGTATTATAGTCTTGAGGAGCAGCTAGACATACCTTCACTTTTATCACTCTTTCTTTTTGTTTTGATCATCTTATAGATGAAGAGTTCGAGGAGTACTTGCGTATTGCATACAATTAAGGTTTACACCTCTCCAATGAGTGCTACTACTCCATTTGGATTGATTGGTGAGACTATCTATCTCTTTAATCTTGGACGCCCTATTAGGCTTCTCTATCATTGAAGGCTCCAAGAATCCTATGACAGCCTATCAGGCTTCTCTATCATTGAAGGCTCTAAGAAGGCATTATAGTCTTGAGGAGTAGCTAGACATACCTTCACTTTTACCGTCTTTTACTTTTTGTTTTGATCATCTTACAGATGAAGAGTTTGAGGAGTACTTGTATATCACATACAGTTAAGGTTTACACTTCTCCAATGAGTGCTGCTACTCCATTTGGATTGATTGGTGAGACTATCTCTTTTCTCGGATCTTGGACAGACTACGACATTCAATATATCTAGTGATCCATCTTCTTTATCTCAGCTAGCATATCTACGACATTCCACTTTTTGCTCAAAGCATACTAGGAATTGGATCTTTGATCTTCTCTCTTAACACTTTCTCTTTCTCCATCCCGCTATCTATCTACCCTCCATTTACTCCACCTCTTGGTGCATTGTTAGGGGGAATGCCACCCTTTAACATAGGACCTTTCACATATCCTTGGATACTCACAATTTCCTCTCATGATATTTCATACGCAAGGATATCTTGAAGAGGGTGAGCTTGGAGTGGAAGTACACAGGTGGAAGCAGGAGGAAGAGAGAGAGACACAAGATGTGGGAACTCTAACAGTCACAATGTATGATCAGCCATTTATTTATTTAAATGTCATTGAAATAATAAAGAATGAAGTGATAGTGATGTGAATTTGTCACTTGCAATGTACAAGTTTATGGATATTGTCAGTGTAGTAATATACGGGCTGCTATGCACACGTGCTTTTATCCTTAACAACCTTTCACTTTAAAGGTTAAAATGTGTCCCTAGTGAGAAGAGAACGTGAAAAAAGTGAAAGTATAAATGCACATAAGTACAATAAGATGAGAAAAAAGTGAAAGCAAGAGCTATGGTAGGAGCAAGAGCAAGAGAGACATGAGATATGGAAACTCTAATAGTCACAATGTGTGATCGACCATTCCTTTATTCAAATATCATTGAAGAAATAAAGAATGAAGTGATAGTGATGGGTGTTCACCACTTGTAATGTATAGGCTTGTGGATATTGTTAGTGTAGTAATATATGGGTGGCTATACATGTGTTTTTATCCCTAACAACCTTCCACTTAAAGGCAAATGTGTCCCTCGTGAGAAGAGAACGTGAAAAAAGTGACAGTATAAATGTACATAAGTAAGTATAATAGGATGAGACATAATCTCATCTGATGTCCATAAACTTTCTAAGAAAGACAAAATGCTCCGTTGAGAGACTTTTCGTAAGCATCTAGATATACAAGATTTTAGTCAATTGAGATCTTGACAAGGTCAATAGACTTGTTTTCAAAATGATCTCTCTGATGAAGTGGTAATGCATCTCAATGTATTTCGTTTTCGCATGGAAGATTGGATTTTTAGCTAATTGCATAGCACTCTAGAATCCAAATGCAGTGTAGGAACCATATTAGTAATATCAAGATCTGCTATTAGACGCCCTAATCAGAGAACCTCCTTGTGAGTCTCAGTGATTGCAACATACTTGGTAAGTCTCATGCTATGCACACGTGCCTTTATCCCTAACAACCTTTCACTTTAAAGGAAAATGTGTCCCTAGTGAGAAGAGAATGTGAAAAAAGTGAAAGTATAAATGTACATAAGTACAACAGGATGAGAAAAAAGTGAAGGCAAGAGCTATGGTAGAAGGAGCAATAGCAAGATAGAGAGACACAAGTTGTGGGAACTCTAATAGTCACAATGTCTGATCAGCCATTCCTTTATTCAAATATCAATTGAAAGAACAAAGAATGAAGTCATAGTGATGGGCATTCACCACTTGTAGTGTACATGTTTGTGGATATTGTTAGTGTAGTAATATATGAGCGGCTATACACGTGTCTTTACCCCTAACAACCTTTCATTAAAAGACAAATGTGTCCCTAGTGAGAAGAGAACGTGAAAAAAGTGACAAAGTATAAATGTACATAAGTATAATAGGATGAGATATAATCTTATCCGACGATGCCCATAAACTTTCTAAGAAAGACAAAATGCTCTGTTGAGAGACTTTTCGTAAGCATCTAGATATGCAAGATTTTAGTCAATTGAGATCTTGATAAGGTCAATAGACTTGTTTTCAAAATGATCTCTCTGATGAAGTGGTAATGCATCTCAATGTGTTTCGTTTTTGCATGGAAGATTGGATTCTTAGCTAATTGCATAGCACTCTAGAATCCAAATGCAGTGTAGGGACCACATCAGTAATATCAAGATCTGCCATTAGACGCCCTAATCAGAGAACCTCCTTGTAGGTCTCAGTGATTGCAATATACTTGGTCTTAGTAGTAGAGAGGGCCATGTATTTCTGTACCTTGGATATCCAAGAAATATCTCCAACAAAGGTGAATATATAGCCAGAGATGGACTTCTTATTGTTTGCATGTCTTATATAATTAGAGTCAATATATCCTACGACTCTTGTATCTTGACCACCATAACATATGTATATAGCTGTTGTGTCCTTCAGGTATCTCATGATACCCTTTACGGCATCCCAATGTCGTCTGCCAGGTATAGCTATATAGTATGCCACAACTTCCATTGTAAATGCTATGTCAGGAGGAGTGGCTATAAAGTCATACAATAAATTACCCATGGTAGATGTATAAGAGATCTTTGTAATCTCAGCCAGAACTCATTAGACTGCAGACAATCGGCCTAACCAAAGAGCCTCCTTGTAAGCCTCAGTGGCTACAACATACTCGATCTTGGTGATAGAGAGGGCTGTGCATTTTTGTATTCTAGACATTCAATAAATAATACCTCTAGCAAAGTTGAAGACATGGCTTCAGAGGTGGATTTTCTATTGTTTACCCTTTACGGCATCCCAATGTTGTCTACCAGGTATAGCTATATAGTGTGCCACAACTTCCATTGCAAATGCTATGTCAGGACGAGTGGCTATTATGTCATACAATAAATTACCCATGGTAGATGTATAAGAGATCTTGGTCATCTCAACCTTCTACTCATCAGAATGCAGACAATCGTCCTAAACCAAAGAGCGTCCTTGTAAGCCTCAGTGGCTACAACATACTTGATCTTGGTGATAGAGAGGGCCGTGCATTTTTGTATTCTAGACATCCAAGAAATAACATCTCCAGTAAAGCTGAAGACATGGCTTCAGAGATGGATCTCCTACTGTTTGCATGCTATGCATAACTAGAGTTAGTGTATCTCATGACTTTTGTATCCTGGCCACCATAACATATGCACGTAACTACTATGTCCTTCGGGTACTTCATGATACCCTTTACGGCATTCCAATGTTGTTTGCCAGGTGTAGTTATATAGTGTGCTACAACTTCCATTGCAAATGCTATGTGAAGATGAGTAGCTATCATGGCATATTGGTATTTTTCATGTAGACTCTTTTCTCATTAGAGATACCCTTTACGGCATTCCAATGTTGTTTGCCAGGTGTAGTTATATAGTGTGCTACAACTTCCATTGCAAATGCTATGTGAAGATGAGTAGCTATCATGGCATATTGGTATTTTTTATGTCGACTCTTTTCTCATTAGACTGTGGATAATGGGCCTAACTAGAAAGCCTCCTTACAAGCCTCAGTGGCTACGACATACTCGGTCTCGGTAGTAGAGAGGATTGTACATTTTTGTACCCTTGAAATCCAAGAAACAACACCTCCAGTAGAAGTAAAAATATAGCCAGATGTGGACTTCCTACTATTTGTACGTCTTACATAATCAGAGTTAGTATACCCTATGACTCTTGTATCTTGGCCACCATAACATATACACATAGCTGTTGTGTACTTCATGTACCTCAAGATATCCTTTACGCCATTTCATTGTCGTTTGTCAAGTGCATTCATATAGCATGTCACAACTCCCATTGCAAATGCTATGTCAAGACGAGTGGCTATCATGGCATACATTAAACTGTCCACGACGGATGTGTAAGGGATCTTAGCTATCTTGGTCTTGCCTATCGGTCTGTAGACAATTGGCATGACTAACCTTCACATGAGAAGATAGAGGACACATGCTTACCATCTTGTATATGAAACCGCCCAGGAATTTTTTGGATATACTCCTTTTGTGATAGATAAAGGAGCCCCTTAGAGCGATCATGCGTGATGCATATCCTAAGAATATGCGAGGCTTGTTCCACGTCCTTTATCTCAAAGCTCTTCTTTTGTGATAGATAAAGGAGTCCCTTAGAGCGATCGTGCGTGATGCACATCCTAAGTATATGCGAGGCTTGTTCCACGTTCTTTATCTCAAAGCTCTTCTTGAGTTGAGTTTTCAAGGCATCTAGCTCATCATGAGCGCTTCCAGCAATAAGTATATCATCCACATAGAGTACCAAAATCATAAGGCTGTCATCACGAGCTTTCTTTGTGTATAAACATGGATCCATAGCACTATGGCTATATCCTTGTGGACGCATAAAAGTATTAAACTTGTGGTGCCATTCCCTAGGTGCTTACTTAAGGTCATAAAGGTTTTTTCTCAACTTGCACACAAGGTGTTTCTTGTTCTTTTCTTCAAAGCCCTTATGCTATTGCATATAAATCTCTTCATACCAGTTCCCATGTAGAAAATCCGTCTTGATATCCATCTGATAAAGGTCCAGATTTAGCTGAGCAACCAAGGCTAGTACCAAGAATAAGGTCGTTATTTTGACCATACCAGAAAAGACTATATTTTTACTTGAAACCCATGGCTACCAATTTGGCCTTATAAGTGGACTTAGGGTATCTAGGGATTCTTTTAAACTTGTAAACCCACTTATATGGCAATGCCTTCTTGCCACTAGGCAAAGGAACCAAATTTCACGTATGGTTAGTCTATAAGGAGTTAAACTTTCATAGCATAGCCTTGTCCCATGAGTGATTATCATCTCTGTATATGGCCTCATCATAAGAGAGAGGTTCACCTATATTTGTCACCATAACATGATCCATGGAGAATGTTAAGTGCTTAGGTTGACATCTAGCTCTAGTAGAGCGTCTCAAAATAGGCCGATCTTGCACTAGATGCGGATCTTGGGCCAGTGGGGCATTAATTGCTGCAGGTTTTCTAGCTGGTTGTACAGGAGTAGGAGTTTCCTCCTAAAAGATCATCCTGAGCATCTCAATAACTGGCTCAGGCTACTTATGCATATTTTCTCATGGAAAACTAAATGGCTATGGATAACCCTACAAGAAAGATGTATTTCACGGACTTAGGGTGATCTTTCAGGAGCTACTTATGCATATTTTCTCATGGAAAACTATATGGCTATAGACAACCCTACAAACTTGTGGATCCCATAGGCGATGGACCATCTCACTTGCATTCCTCTAACCAAGAAAAATATAGATTTCATAGACTTAGGATCTAGCTTATTGCTCTTGTCCTTGGGAACACGGTAGAATGCCTTATAATCAAAGACATATAAATGAGTATATGATGGAGGTTTTTTAATCTATATCTCTTCGATAACTTCGCAATCAATAGTAGTACAAGGGGATTGGTTAATCAAGTATATGGCAATAGTAACTCTTCAGTCCAAAAGTGTTGTGGTAAGCATGTTTGGCTAAGTATACTACAGACTCTCTTGAATCGTATTGTTTACGCATACTATAGACTCTCTTTTGAATTGTCTTGTGTATGCGTTCGGTAATACCATTTTGGAGAGGGGTATAAGGGGGGGTCAATTGACGCTTAATACTCCTCTCATCATAAAATTGCTCAAAAACTTTTGAAACATACTCACTTCCATTATTTAACCTTAGCATTTCAACCTATATTCAGATTGGTTCTCAACAAGAGCAAGCCAACGCTAGGTAAACCTAGATCTCATGCGAGTAATTATCAATGAATGTGACAAAGTACTTCACGCTACCTAGTTGTTGATAGGGCATGGGACCACATACATTAGAATGAACAAGAGCCAAAGGCTCACCCATGCGCTTAATGCCAAACTTTTTATGCGTACTATGGTTTGATTGCCATATAAACAATGATCACAATACTCAAAACACTTAATAGTCTAGTGGCAAAAGATATTACAAAATAGTAAACATTTTTATTTCTTTCAAAGACATGTGCCCAAGGCGACGATACCAAAGAGATGCATGTGGGATTGCAGCCACATCCAAAACATGGTCAATTGATCCAGATATAAGCAAAGGATAGAGGGTATTAGACTTAGCACCACGTGCAATAACAAGATTCCTACGAGTAATCTTCCATGAGAAATCTCTTTGTGAGACCCGGTACATGACATATATTATGAAGAGTGAATATTTTACCTGAACTAAACTGCAGTTGGATATCACCAATACCAACTAGTTTTAGTGTTAGGTCATTATCTAAACGGATAGATCCAGTCATGAGGAATCACCAAAAGAGACAATATAACTTGCATCATCCAAGGTGCTAGTAGAGATAAGACTTTGTGAGAGCCAGTACATGACGTATATCATGAAGAGTGTTAAAAGATGACGTACCAGCGAGACAATAGGGTTTGCGGGGAGGAACACAGAGTGAACTCGGCAAACATGAAGAAGAGAAGAGAAGAGAGAAGAAACTCTGATGAATGAAATGATGAAGTTTTGAGTCATGGAGTGAATGTTATACAAGGGAACAAGGGTGCCGTAGCACAAGGAAGATGATGAAGACAGCCACGAGCCACGAACCACAATGTCCTCCTGAAGGAGTGTGAGGGTAGTGGAGAGATTGGAGAGAAGAGGTGACGGACTGAATGAATTAGCCGTAAGGAATGAATGAGAGAGTGGCCTATAAAAAGGCATAGTCAGTCTAGGGTGGTGTCCCTTTTTGGGGCTGTAAACCCTAAACGCAAAATGCAGAAACACAAAAACGCAAATTGCGGATGAAGGGTTTCTTAACATCCCCTCTCAGGCCCAAAAAGGGAAACAAGAGAAGAGTGAGGTGGAGATGCAATGCTACATGTTGAAGAATGCTCATGCAGCAGGTGCCACTTGGACGGTGTCCCTCATGGGAAAATTGTTCACTTGCCTAAGTGCCTTAGTATAAAGATAACGAAAACATGCAATGTTGCAAACCCTAAACGCAAAGCATAGAAACGCAAAAACGCAAATTGCGGGTGAAGGGTTTCTCAACATCCCCTCTCAGGCCCAAAAAAGGAAACAAGAGAAGAGTGAGGTGGAGATGCAATGCTACATGCTGAAGAATGCTCATGCAGTAGGTGCCACTTGGATAGTGTTTCTCGTGGGAAAATTGTTCATTTGTCCAAGTGCCTTAGTACAAAGATGATGAAAACATGCAATGCATAGGAGGAATGTCGGACTTTGTGTGGTGCTGAGAACCATAAGGATATGCTCGTACTTGATCTCACAAGTGGGCTCCATGCTGACCAAGGGATGATGAAGATCCACCTTGTAATTTGAGAATACCACTTGAAAGGAGACCTTTGAAGATAGTTAGGAGAAAGGATGAGATGTAGAACTTGAAACTCAACCTCGGGAGGAGAGAAGCCACCAGCTTCGTGACTCCATGTTGGAAGGAAAATCCCCCTCTGAATCCCAGTTTGAGAGAGAAAGGGAATCAAACCACTCATGGCTCACCGACTGCGAAGCATATGATGATTAAGAAAGTGTCACCGGTCGTGCAGAACAAGGTATTTGGGGCTCAGAAGAAGAAGCTAGAAAGCACCCAGAAGTGGCCTCTCGAACTTGAGTGGAAGAGGGTGGGGAAGAAGGAGGCTCAGGATGAGCCAAGGGTGGGGAATGGTTGCAGGCTCTCAGGAGAGTGGACTGTGGAGGAGATGTGGGCCGTGAAAGCCACTGTACTTGGAAGTGGATGGAGGAAACCTTCTGGTAGTGGGGTGGTCTCCAGGAGGGCTTATCGCCTCGTAAGGTCTTAGAGCCTTCGTGTGCTCGGAAGGATTTTGTGCACGTCGGATGTGGCTTATTGCCTTGAGCATAATACTCTGATAGTCGATGCAACGATCTCTGTGGTCCAAAAAGAGAGGTGGCACAAGAAGTACCAGGTGGGAGACGCATATACTTCGGGGGGGTGGGGAGCAAAGGTCGATGTCGATAGCCATCGGTGGAATCATTGTTCTTGCCACAAGTAGTAGGACTAGTAGAAGGACAATCTGTCGGTGGAGATGCCATGGTACCGGTGTGACAAACTGGAGAAGAAAGATTAAAAACGTAGGAAAAACCAGCAATAGCAATGAGTATGCTGAAATCAGCTCCGAACAATGTGTGGTAGGTTGGAAACATGCATCAGATTGTTATAGACAGCAATGGCCAGCTTGGACCATGATGTTCTCTGTATCCGGGGTATGGGCAGCAAGCTGAGATACTTGAAATCTGCAAAAATGAGATTACTTTCTGAATGGAGAGTGATCAGCAACAGTCGTGCAAATTGCGGGTGGAAGGCTGGAAATAGGCGCCAAGCAGTAGATGACAGCAAGGGATAGTTGAGACTACGATGTTCTCCGCGAAAGGGGTGTGGGCAGCAAGCTGAAAACACCTGAAACCTATAAAAACGAGATTTTGATATAGCGGAAGAAGAAGAGAAGTGGATGCCGACGAACCCGTCACTAGTCTTTGTCATCATTGGAGTGGAGGATCTTTTCCACTGTTTGAGCAGATCTGGCTCTGATACCATGCCAAAAGATGACGTACCGATGAGACAGTAGGGTTCACGAGAAGGAACACAGAGTGTGTGGGCAGCGAGCTGAAAACACCTGAAACCTATAAAAACAAGATTTTGATGTAGTGGAAGAAGAAGAGAAGTGGATGCTGACGGACCCGTCACTAGTCTTTGTCATCATTGGAGTGGAGGGTCTTTTCCACTGTTTGAGTAGATCCGGCTCTGATACCATGTCAAAAGATGATGTACCGACGAGACAGTATGGTTCACGGGAAGGAGCACGGAGTAAACTCGGCAAACATGGAGAAGAGAAGAGAAGAAAGAAGAAACTCTGATGAATGGAATGATGAAGTTCTGAATCATGGAGTGAATGTCATACAAGGGAACAAGGGTGCCGTAGCACAAGGAAGATGATGAAGACAGCCACAAACCACGAACCACAATGTTCTCTTGAAGGGGTGTGAGGGTTGTGGAGAGGCTGGAGAGAAGTGGTGACAGACTGAATGAATTAGTCGTAAGAAATAAACGAGAGTGGCCTATAAATAGGCACATTCAATCTAGGGTGGTGCCCCTTTTTGGGGTTGCAAACCCTAAACGCAAAATGCAAAAATGCAAAAACACAAATTGCGGGTGAAGGGTTTCTTAACAGAGTGAACATGTTGGTTGAACCAAACTGCAGTTGGATATCACCAATACCAACTATCTCCAGTGCCAGGTCATTATCCAAATTGATAGATTTAGTTATACTGCGATAGGAGTGAAACGACTCTCTATGAGGGGTCACATGAAAGGAAGCCCTTGAATCTCTCAACCAACATTGAGTATAGCTTGATAGAGCATAAGTTAGTTGTGAAGCATCCAAGAAAGAGGCTACCAATATAAGATCATCATATACATTAGGCTGCACTATCAACCAACATTGAGTAGTTGTGAAGCATCCAAGAAAGAGGCTACCAGTTAGTTGTGAAGCATCCAAGGAAGAGGCTACTAGTATAAGATTATCATATACATTAGTTTGCACTACATTAATCTTCTCAATCTTGATGCTAAACTTGCTAGGCATAATGTGAATATCATTCTTTTCTTGCACTTTACCTTTTTTCTTTTCCTTGCGCTCGTCTTTGGGCATTTTATGGCATTTTGGCTGAATATGACTTGCTTTTTCATAATAATGATAAGTAGGACCGGACTTACGGCTACGGGACTTATTGCGAGATTGTTTATGTGTCCTAGATTGAGACATGTTAGAGTCTCTATCATGGCCATTTCCATATTGCCTTCCTTTCAGAGTCAATGCATGTGATATACAGGAAGCATCCACATTCTTTCTATTCACCTCTTTTGTCAAGAGGGCACTCTCAACATCTTACAATTTCAAACCATCCTTAGTACAGAGAGCCTTATAAAAAGTGTCCCACAACTCGGGTAAAATATCAAGCGGAAATAAAAGATGTAAAGTATCTTTGAACTCTATTTCTTGTGAAGCTAAATGGTTGATGATGGAGTGAAACTCATTCAAGTGGGCAGATATAGAAGTCCTTTCATGCAAAGATCCATCAACTGTTTCAACCAATACATTTGAGATGCGGGACTTTGCTTGTCATAAAGATTCTTAATTTATGTCCAAAGCTCATACGCAATTTGATTTTTAGTTACAACATTGTAGTGAACTTGCTTAGAGAGTGATAATATGATTGTGACTTGTATAGCTCATCCAGTTCATCCCAATCCTCAACCGCAATGTTTTTGGGTTTGATATCCCCGTAGTGTTCTAACTTGCAATTTCTGCACTAAAACTTGCCATATCTGGGTCTTCCAATAGCTCACTATAAATTGACATATCTACTAATACCCTCTCTTAGATCATGGGTGATTCGATTCAATACAATATACAATGATAATGTCCCATTATAGTAAATACAACAAGGATCACTGGAGTAGAACTATGGATACCCAACTAGCGGGTGCGCAAGTCACCACCAAGGTGCCTTGGAGAGAAGAACTTGATGTCAATGTCGATCATATCAGCTCTTGAAAATAGATAAGAATCATGGCAACTCTCAATATTTGTCAAGAATGTCTCTCAATATCTTAGTAGCATACAAGACCATCCTGTCAAAAGTGCCTCTGAACATATGTGACCATGGATTCCCTGCCTTCGGCTAGACTGCCAAAGGCAGGGAATCCAATCCCGCTCTCTGTGAGCTTAGACGAGAAGCCAATCCCGCTCTCTGTCAAATAACCAACTCATCATGAACCGTGACACCCGTTGCATGAGCATTCTTCAACATATAGCATACTATGCATCCCATTGTGCAGAGCACCACTGGACTGATTCTAAGTTGTTTCCATCGGTGGATTACTGTACACCACCATTCTTTTTTCCATGATATTTCATTACCTTTCCCTCGTCATTGATATCCTTGAGTGGTTGGGTATGCTTGTATTATTTTGTGATGTGTTGGGTGTACCATCTCTACTCTTGTCTTCTAGGTCACTGTTACTAAATCAGCTACCATCCCCTAAAATTAACTTTCCATCCAAGAAAAGGAAAGTTCAATGTAGTTTCATTAGGGCTTGGTAGGCCATTGGGTAGCTACGAGCATGGTCTGTTCGATGCCCTATCCTCTTTGGAGTAACTAGTTGGAATCCCTTGGTAAGATAATCATTGCCTCTATAGTCTTGGTAAGCCACTGGGCAATCAACGTGCACCCTTTGTCCGATACCTTGGTTGCTTGGAGTAAACTTGCCAATCTTTGCTTCTAGGCTTAGTTTTGGGCTTGAAAGGGTGATTTGTTGAGCTAAATAGCCCCAAAACAAGCTTAATTAATGAAAAATACAAATTTGGTGCATGGTTCAAGAGAGTTTTAATGGTTTTTCAAAACACTAATTTTTTCGGGTATCCTTCAATGTCTATAAATAGATACGTTGTCCACCATTCAACCTTATTTTGTTAGTGTAAGTTTTAGCCATTAGCCTTCATCCACGTGACGGTCTATCCTTTGCGACTATTGCCACTCCATCAGCCCTTGCAATGCTTGCACCTTCTTCTATAGTTATTGCCCACTATTCGGTGCCCTCCCTCCTATTGTGTTCAGTCCAATTAGCCATCGTCAACTCTCTCCTCTAGCTTACATTTGACCCTTGACAGCCAAGTGGTAGTTTCCTTCCATAGCATCAGCGTTTGGCCCTGCTACTACTTGTAGGTAACAGTTTGTTGTGTTTTTCCTCCTCTAGGTGGCCCTTCTACTGTTGCATTTGCAGTTTTTTGCTACCGCCCTCCCTTCTCTAGCTTGCATTTGACCACCCTCAACAGCCAAGTGGTAGTTTTCTTCCATAGCATCAGCGTTTGGCCTTGCTACTTGTAGGCAATAGTTAGTTGTGTTCTTGCTCCTCCAGGTGGCCCTTCTACTGCCGCATTTGCAGTTTTTTGCTATCGCCCTCATCATCAAGCATCATCCACAGTTGTTGCCTCAGTTTCTAGATACTCTGGTGATCATTGTTTGGTGCTTTCATCATCTTCCACACTTTAATTGGTGGTCATAGTATTTGGGTTCCGTCTTTGTTGTTGGGCGTCACTCTCTGACATTGCTCCCTTCTCTAGCTTGCATTTGACCCTCAATAGCCAAATGGTAGTTTTCTTCCATAGCATCAGTGTTTGGCCTTGCTACTTGTAGGCAAGAGCTAGTTGTGTTCTTGCTCCTGCAGGCGGTCCTTCTACTGCCACATTTGCAGTTTTTTGCTATCGCCCTCATCATCAAGCGTCATCCACAGTTGTTGCCTGAGTTTCTTGATACTTGGGTTCCGTCTCTGTTGTTGGGCGTCACTCTCTGACATTGCATTGCTTTGCCCTTGGGCATTTTGTATGCTTTTACATTCATTTATAGCATTTAGTCACTTAAGGGTTTTTTCTCTCTATGTTTGTTTTTGTGTTTGTGTTTTGCGTTTAGGCCTTGAGTTTTACTTGTTTGTGTTTGAGTCTTTGTGTTTAGTCTTGGTCGTACAGGCCTTGAGTTTTACTTGTTTGTGTTTGAGTCTTTGTGTTGTAGTCTTGGTCGTACATGTTGTGTTTTCTCAGTGCAAACCCTAGCATATCTTATTTGCTCAACACAAACAAAGAGAATTCCACCCGAGATCTCTCTTAGAGTGGATAATTTTGAAAGGTGCGAGGTCATTGGCAGCATTATAGAATAGTACATTTGGAGAATTGGACGTAACAAGCTCATATAGCACATACTTCTATGGCGAGTGCAAACCCTAGCATATCTTCACACCATTGTTGTAGATGCTTGTTAACATGAAGACTTTTAGAGGAAAATGGCCTATCATATATTTGCTCAACACAAACAAAGAGAATTCCACCCGAGATCTCTGATCTTGGGAGATAAAACATATTTTTTCCGCATAACAACTCTCTCGAGTCTCCACAGTGTGGGATTATAGTAGTTTTATTTACAAATTTGTCCCTACGCAAAGAGCTAGGGTTATAGCAGTTCTTTATATACGTTTTTTCTTGTAGGTAGTTTCACGATTGAGCTTGGATGTACTTGATAGCTAGAAGTTGTAAAAGAGGTAGCAATTAAGTATCTTTGTTGGCAAACCTTGCATGTAGATTGTAACGTGAAAGAAACCTCTTAAGAGTGTATAGTTGAGGTATTCTTGATTTAACATCTTCATAATGTGTCAAAAGAACTAGTCTCCTTGCTACAAGGGGGATGCAAAATAAACACATTGACGTGGGTAGGGACCCACGTAAGGCTACAAAGTTTTTCATATGATGTGGTTTGTGTAACAAACATTGAGTTTTGTAAACTTAAAAGTGATGGATATGGAACCTCTTGGGAAATATTTAGACATATATGAATAAAACAAATGCCTAGAGTATTTCCCTTTCAATTGTAAAGGCACAATGTTTCTTTTTCATACAAAACATTTGCACTTCGAATTTCTTTCAAAAAGAATTTCTTTTTAGCAAATTGCATAAGGTTATCCTTGAGATAAGTATCTTAAGTAAGTTTCTATTGTGAACTTTGTTAGCAAGAGAGTCAAGATGTTAGGCATGTATAGGAGCTTATTGAGACATCCAAAACACACTTTGTTTGTTAGCTTTGCGTTGATTAAATATATCATAGGCTTTATTTTCATGCTATATTAGGACATTTATTATGTTATATTATGGGTATTTTCTTAAGCTCGTGTAACCGACTATCATGTCGTTGAGTCGATTTATGAGTTAGCGGGAGTTCTTTGATGGTTCGACAATTAGTTTGCTAAAAGGTAGTTAACTTGTTACTTGGTCTTTGTCTTTGATCAATTGTAAACAAAAGACTCGTATGATTCTTTAATCTCTCCATGCAACTACACTCTTTGTATACATCCAGTAGCATGGCCAAGGCACCATAGCAAGACAGAATCGTTTGCTTATCAGGTCTGTGTGATGATTAGAATGTAAAGGATCTCGAATATGCATACATATGAAATCATGATGGTTGTTATTGGGAAGATAAATTTTGACCCTTCCTTAAACAATATAGTAATATGGCCTAAATGTGGCACCCACTACTGTACATGACCAATGTTTTAAATACCCACGATATTTACCAAACCAGCGAAAATATATTTTGATCCTCAAATCAAAGTCTCTACCATTTGCATGCTTAATACAAATGGAAGACTACAAATGGGTTGTAAAAGCCTTGAACAGACAAGATAGAAGTGGGACAATAAGCTACGGCAGTGAAAGAATTACAATTGCTGAACGGTGAAAGAGAACACGAGCGCAAACAATAAGTGAAAAGGCAATGGAATCCATAACAAAATACAAGATTTGTAACGTTCAAACCACATAGACCAGCAACACCTCCAGACTCCCTTTCCAAGTTGATGTGATCCGATGTGACAATAGTGGAGGAGTCGAGTGTGTATAGACTCTAGGGCAAGACCAGCCCATGAAGGCGCCCAATACAAAGCCTAACCCTCATGAAATGTACACCACTGACAAAAAGAGTTTCTTAATGGCTGCAACATTTCGTCAGCTTAGAGAGATATCACTTGACCTCTTTGCTCTCTTATAATGTTGGATCTTTCATATGACATCAAAGATATTAGGAAGATTCGTTTCGTAGCCCACTTTTATATCGACCATATGTTGAACGAATGAAGGTTCTTATCATAATGTGGGCTTGCAGATGTCTACAATTATTGTCTCACGAGATTTGCGAGGAATGACACTACCTATAGAAAGCTTGAGGACTTATTGTAGCCAATGGTTTGAATCAGCCACTACATGGTTTAGAGAGCAGCAGGTTTAGAGAGCTACCTATGGAAAGCTTGAGGACTTATTGCAGCCAATAGTTTGAATCAGCCACTACATGGTCTAGAGAGCAGCAGGTTTAGAGAGCAGCATCCAAGTTTGACATCTTTTGTGATCAACGGCTATGGAGTAACAAATTATAGAGCTTGAAATACTCTGGATGATGAGTTTGAAATCTCTTGTGCATTTCATAAATTTTCTTGCTGTGCTTCATGAAATTTCTTGCTTTTGCCATTGAGAGAGTTTGCTATTGTCGGCACACAACGAGAAAGTTCAAATGAGATGATTTAGGTGGTGGCATGGTCATCGGCTGAGAGAGAGAGAGAGAGAGAGAGAGAGAGAGAGAGAGAGAGAGAGATTTTCTTCTTTCCTTCGTTGTTTCTTGGCATCCCCTTGACTCTGGACAAGAGGCTAACTTATTTCAAGTTGAGGTTTTGGTCACATCTGGTTGCTTCACTACTTGGCATCCCCTCGACTCTGGACAAAAGGTTACTCATTGCGAGCTGAGATTGATCAACCAGTCAGGGTTTTTATAAGATGGATGACTGAACTGAGAAAGCAAAAAAGAAAAAAAAAGTATTTTGAGCGATTGCTTCAATTGTCGAAGCCTAAGCTTCATACTAGGGGAAAGTCTTTATATGGAGACTTTTTTATTGGGGTTTTTCCCACAAGGGATATGCTGCAACGTCACAAGATCTTTGGTGGTCGATGTGTCTTTTGTACATGTGCTAGGACACTTGCTCATTTCGTTTTTCTTGCCTAATTGCTAGACAGGTTTGGGGCTTCATTCCTCACTTGTGTGTGGACTTCGGTTACACATAAGTAAACAGTTATTTGTTCCTGGATTTCAGGGAAAATGCTGCCAATGGCCACTTTCTAGCCGGAGTACAGCATGCAGGGCTTCTCCTCTGGGAGGATTTGGTCTCATGGCATATGACAGTTTCCTCCATTACTTTGCTGTCCATCTAGCTCATATGTGACTCCTGTAAATTTTCAGTGATAAATATAATTACCCCTTTATATAGAAAAGAGAGTGTTGCCTCTTGTACATTGATCATTCTTTCATTTCAGGAATCTTTGTGTGAGAGAGAGAGAGAGAGAGAGAGAGAGAGAGAGAGAGAGATGCTTCTTGCCTTTATAACTCACGTGCCTTCGAATGTTGTGAGAACTTTTTTGTGTTGTACTTTTCTTCAGCAAATTCCAAGCGCATTTGTTAAACTCTACCTGCAAAGATATGTTCCAAAAAGTCCAGAAACAATAGCAGCACACAAACCTGTAACTTTGGAGGGTCCAAGTGGGAAAACATGGCCAGTGAGCATCCTAGGCTGGAAAACCTCAAGTCTGGGCTTTAAAACAGGATGGAGAAAGTTTGCAAATGATCATTCACTTGTAGTAGGTGATGTTATCATTTTCAAAATGACCTCTATAAATCAGTTTGTCGTCCAAATTTTTGGAAAAGGGGGTATGGAGAAATCAGTTCCTCTGGAAAATGTTGTTGCTACCAATCAATGTGGCAAGAGAAAAAACAATGAAGCTGCAGGGCTTCTCTCCCTTGACATGAAGAGCAAAAAGATGAGGTTGGGTCACCCAGTCTTGACCAAACGCAGTAAGGAAATGACAGAAAAGGCACAAGCCTTGAACAAGCAAATTATGACAGTCAGTTCTGAAGCAGACGTTGACCAGGAACATGATACCAACATGGATCAATCGCTCTTGGAAGCATTCTTGGAGCTACGAAGCCAGGAAGTACCAGCTATAAAACCTGAAGTAGACACGGACAACTTCGTGGTTTTAGAAGAAGAGCAAAGAGCACCAGCAAGGGCACTTTTCCCTATGGAGTGTACATTGGACAGTGTCATGAACCAGCCTTGCAAACTCCAAAACCTAAGAGAGATTGCAAAGCGCATGCCAGTTCAGAAATTTCCAGCTCTCAGTGTTAGTCAGGATGTGACGGAAAAATCTCACAATGAAACAAATTTCACTAATTTTGAAGAGGATTTCTCTGAGTCAGAAGTGATTAGGCAAAGGTCAAGCACACTTGTCTCACGACGACGTCCTATAACACAAGCTGAACAAGAGGGTGCAATCAATGCGGCTCAAGCTTTCAAGACTCAGAGACCGGCCTTCTGCAAAATTATGAAAACTTCGCACGTTTATAGAGGTTTTTGGCTGGTGAGTTATAAGCTATGACTATCTTATTATTTCTGTTTAGCTGTTTCTTATTAAGTAGACTAAATAGCATTAGAAGGAACCTTAGAAGTAGACTAAATAGTGTATACAAATAAATCTGAAACCAACCCAGGCATTTGTATCATGATTTTTGGTTCTTTAGCCTCTGAGATGGAGCAGGATCCACACAAGGTCATATAACACGCCCCCCCCCCCCCCCCCCCCCCCCCCCCCCCAAAACACAAACTCTAAGATGGACCCTGGCGTTTGCTTGGGCAATGCCCCCACCAAAAAAAAAAAAAAAACACCCTTAAGTCAAATTGACATATGAGCCACACATATGGCAATTGTTGTGCATAATCTTCTGATCCTGCTTCTGCATACCTTTGGCTGGGCTGAAGGCTCATCTCACATGTTACATGCAAAGGACCTTTTCTATTGCATGAGAGTTGGTCTGGATGTGATGATTGTCAAGCACAAAACATGTAGCAATACAAATTGCAAAACATAGAGAAAACATCCAAACATCTCGGAATGTCCCTAAAAACCTGTCACGAAAATAATACACTCACAATTGGAATTTAACATTCCAATATATCAAAGTGATCCAACTACAACTTAATGGTTTCAATGCTGTTGCATTTGATTATCTTATACTTGTTTTTCATGATCATGGCTATCTATGTACAGTTATCTCAATGTAGTATTTAGTTATAGAACCTATTGTTGTCCTAGATATTCTGGGGCATTTCACTGTTTCAAGCTGTTGTTAATTCAGCTCTAACTAGTCTCTAGATTGGCTGTTAATCTTGCTTGAAGTGGGAATTTCTTCTTCTTCTTCTTCTTGTGGGGGAGAAGGCGGGGGGGCACAGGGTGTGGATGATTGCAGTGGAAGTCATTTGTTTGCTATCACACAACACAAAAAATAGGTTTTATGCCTCCCCTGAAAGAAGTGTTTCAATGCTTGACATTTGAAGAATTCCTCTATAGGTGATTGCAATGGAAGAGCTTTTAGCCATCATGCCATGGAATAATTCTTTGCAGTTTGTCATCTCTTATTTGTGAGCCCTACACCAAGTTAATGATCTTGTCTAATCTTTTGCCATGATTTTGGTAATTATCCATTTTACTGTCCCATCCACTATTTTTGGGCCTCAGACATGGAGTCAAAGACCTCATGTCAGCACATATTGTACCTTATGTGGGGCTGCCATTGTAACAGCCATATTCATTGCTTTTGTTAGCAGTCCATCGCCTTCCCATCCGCTAGTTTTGGGCCTCAAACATGACTCAATGTCTTGGACAGTAGTTGAGGTTATTGCTAAAACTACATCGTGTTTTGTAAGATTCTATGTTTGTGGAGATTTTGTGCTTGCTGCTGTGTTTCAGCCTGCTACATTAGCATTTGCCTTGCCTATCCTCATCCATTAGTTGCCAACAGTCCTTCACTAGAAGTGGTGTTGTCCACAGCCTTGCTCAACATTTTGAGGCCTTCTAAAGCAGTCTCAACCAATATCCCTGCTCAGCATTTTGAGGCCTTTTGGAGCAATTTCAAATAATATCTTGTTGTCCTGGCAGACATACAAATTTGCATTTTCAGCCTTCAGCCTTGATCTTGTTGTCTCAATCCATAGGCTCTTTCTCAATGACTTAACAGTTCCTAGATACATACACATACACTGCATTGTCCTGGCTGATAAAGCAGCAACATCTAGAAGGAATGTGGAATGTAGTCCTACGGGCAAAGGTGTCGATAACAAGGAAAAGAGCTTCTCTATTGAGGGAGTGAAACACAGTCCTTTGGGCAAGGGAATGTTGAGCTATGCATTGAGAAATGAAGGACAACAGTGGAGGAGAAAATCGTAGTGCTTCAGAGCTCTTGAAGATGAAGGATATGGTGAAATCTCTCCTCGGTGATGGCTGTTGTCAAGATGACTGTTGGGTAGCCAACTGGAGAAGAAAACATAAGAATGTTGGTGACTCTTAGGTAGCCCTTTAGGAGCAAAAACAACTAAAAAACACAGGTATCAAATGTCATGTTGATAAGGAGGGTATAATCAGTTCCAAAAGGCAGCACATGAGCCACTCTTGCGGGAAGTGTCCACCGGGTGTTTAAGAGATGAAGGTAATCAACAATTGATGAAGGAGAATTATTGAAGAATGAGAAGAACGAGACTAGGCATTTGAGAGATGAAGGTGATCAACAGTTGATGAAGAAGAAGACTGATTGAAGAATGAGAGAATGAAGTGTAAGGTGATGAATGTCCTTAGGAGCAAAAACAACTAATAAACGCAGGTACCTAATGTAGCGTTGATAAAGGAGGGATAATCAGTTCCAAAAGGCAGCACATGAACCACTCTTGCAAGAAGCATTCACCAGATGTTTGAGGGATGAAAGTGATCAACAATTGATGAAGAAGGAGACTGATTGAAGAATGAGAAGAATGATACGAGGTGTTTGAGAGATGAAGGTGATCAATAGTTGATGAAGGAGTTTGATTGAAGAATGAGAGCATGACCGGTCTGCTCTGAACAGGCTGGGCGGAAGCTGCACAGTGGAAAACATGGTGATGATTAACAACTCCAAAGCAATTTCCAGGAAGGGTGTGGACAACAGTGGGGGATGTAGTGCCAGCTGAGCACCTTAGTAGTAGAAGGCTGGACAGTGCTCCACAAACTGTGATATTTGCCAGTAAGGGTGTGGACAACAGTGGGGATGTAGTACCAGCTGATGGCTGAAGGTAGACTGACTGATCAGGATCACAAGTGGACTATGTACAGCCCATCCATTCATAGATGAGAAACCAACCAAAGTTTGTGGGTTTGCCTATTGGATGCAAAAACTTTGTAGCATTTCGGGTTTTGGGACTGTTTACTAAGGTATTAATGTGTGTAATGCACCTTTTTTTTAGAGAGAGGTTATTGAGATGGCAAGCTAAAGGATTGGTTAAACATTTGCAGGGAATCCCACGGGACTTTAAAGAGAAACATTTGACATCCGAGAGAAAGCCAGCTAGATTAATTGATTCTTCTGGCAAAGAGTGGCGAGCTAAATTGCTGGGAAATCGTGATAATCCTGGTCTTAGTGGAGGGTGGCGCAAATTTGCAGTGGATCATGGCTTGGAGGAAGGAGATGTTTGCATTTTTGAGGTTCTGGACAGAACAAGAGTGGTGATCAAGGTGCACATATTCAGAGCTATAGAGCTGGGTGATACTTCTTCAAACAAACAGTTGTTACCTAAAATGAAAACACCGAGACAAGTGATGTCACCTAAAAAGAAAATGAAAGCACGGGTGATGGATATAGGACTGATGAATGCTTCTAAAGGCAAGCAGTTATTATCTGAAAAGGAAAAGGTGGATGATGGCCCAACCAAGAATGCTCATCAACCTCACCATACACAATCTGCTTCAAAGAAAATGCGCGGTGCTATGGCCCCGAGTACTGCAATGCTACCACCAGAATCTTGTGACGTGCCTAATGAACAGCCTAAAAGGTTCATGCTAGTAACAGCGTTGCCTGCCACCCTTAATGCAACCTCCATGTTCAAGTCAAAGATCCAGGTTGAGCAAAGAGGCAAGGCTAGATGGAGGCATGAACTCACACATATAACTACCAGTAACATAATAACACCCAAAATACAGGGGGAGTATCCCAAAACTACAGACATTGCACTTGTCAAGGTGAAGCAAGAAATTGACAGCTTAGATGAAAGACAAGAAGATACTCATACCCTCAGTCCGAATCTGCATTCCTCGGCATCAGATATACCCACCAAGAGCATGCAAGTGAACTGTTCTAATCAAGAAACATCGCAAGGACTTCAATCAAAACATTCACTAAATGAGAACTTTTCTGCATGGAATAAAGCAGCAGTGAAATCAGAAGAAAACTGTGGCCTGCAAGCTTTGTCACAAGATATTTCATTGACACCACCGGTCAATGTGAGCTCTCAGTGCCATAAAAAACCAAGCATGAGTTTAGTTGTCCAAGCAAAAATCTCCAATAATCGATGCCTTTCCAAGTGTACTCCATCTTCTTCCCGCACCAAAAAGGGCAGAAAAGACGAGATTGAATCCAACAAGACAGTTCCATCAGGGAAAGAGCACAACTGCTCAAATGATAACACTAAACCATATTACCTTGTTGACCGTTTGATAAGCAGGCGCAAGGGAAATAGGGAGGACGAGTTTCTTGTACAGCTTAGTGAACAGGCCAATGAAGTTGTGATGACCGAGTGTGAAAAAGAAGATGGTGAGTGGTGGGTTCCACTTTCTCACTTCAAAGATGGGTTTCAGTCTTGTCACCTGTGAAAGTAAATGGTCCAGGATATGTGCAGCTCTTGCATGTTACAAACCAAGTTGTAATGACAGTGAGCAGAGAATGGGAGGGGGCTGGTCCCAGATTTGTCATTACCATGGCATTTCAAATGCAAATAGTTACTATGGCATTTTAGCTATTGCAAACAAAGTTATGATAACAGTATGAAGGGTGATGAAATTCTCAGTTTAGAGAAATCCTGTGGACTACAACCAAATTCAGGATACCTTGTGCCTAGCCTGTTTTTGATAACACTTGGACAGTGCACCTGCCTTTGTTGTTGCCCAGTTCTGGGAACATTTTGTAGATATTTTTGACTTGCGACTAACATGATTTGAACTTTTCAAAGTTGATCTGGATTATCATCTCTGTGTCATACTTTATAATACCTGCTTGCAGTGCATTTGTTTGAAATTTTGTCATCTGCAAACCAATTTTGGTCCCATAATGAGTATATCATTTGACTATGCTGGGTCTCCATTGCATGCACTATAAATGTGGAACAGTATACTGGTATGCATTCTGAATGTAGAGAATATCACAGTATACTGTATGAATTGAGAATGTGGTATGCTCTACTGCACAAAGGTTGCTGTATCTTTGGAATGTGCAAATCGATCCTTGTTCCATAAGGATATATTATTTTAGCATGCTGGGTTTATAATAATGAACAAATAGTAATTCAGAATGTAGTGTATGATAGCATATAAAATGCGTCTGCATTTGAACGTAGCATTCCAAAAGGGGTCTACCACCTGACCATGTTGGCATATAAAATGTAGCACGTCTTATCGGACAAAAAATGCCCTTAGATTTTTCACTTTCACTAATTTCTCTATTTCTGACAACATGAAAGTGAAATGTTGTGGAGCCCCTTCTCTTGTTCTTTTGGAGTTGACACCATGCTTTCATGAATCCTGTGTCCCCACCATGCTTTGACCCTAGAAAATGATCAACAAATTGGACATAGAACGCTGTCCTGATGCAACACGCAGACTTCCTTCTCGAGAGTCTGCTGATTCTTCTCTTCTAAGTGTAAATTCTGTTTGAACCGTGGAAAATGATCAACAAATTGGACATAGAACGCTGTCCTGATCCAACACACAGACTTCCCTCTCGAGACTCTGCCGATTCTTCTCTTCTTAGTGTAAATTCTGTTTGAAGTGCAAATTGTGAGCTAGATCGGCTGAAGGCAAATCCAAATTTTCTAGTGGACTCGTATCTGACCTACACAAATAAATATGGATTCGTATGTGACCTGCTCAACTACTGGATTGTAGAGAGATCGCGAGCCGGAATATTGATTTCATCGAACCCAATTTTTCTGCGCGCGCTGGCTGTGAAACAACAAATGAAGGGGGAAAGAAGCATACCTCATCAGACTCTCTGGGCTATGCAGTGCCGCCCCCGCCCCCGCCCCCGTGGATTGCTACCTTCGCCGAGAGTATTCTCGTGCTTCCGCCACGGTCTGTGGCGGGTGACTTCTCACTCCCTCTTTATATCACTCTTGTTTGTAGGGATGGCCTGGCCTGGTCCTCTTCCCTGTCATTCTAGAGGGATAGGATCTTGATGTCGTTCATCCATGGCATAGGTGTTGGATGTCCTCGTGGGGCCGACGTTTGAGGGTGAAATTGAGAATGAATTCAGTGGGAGGCGTCAGAGCCAATCAAGGCTCACTTGCACTGCCTCTAGCCCACCACGCGTCCCGTTGTGCACCATGTTGTGCATGCCTTCCATCGACCATGCCGCCTCCTGCGCTTGCGTGCTTGCTAGGTGCTTCTCCCTCTCGTCACCTGTGCCTCCCCGGTCGCATGCGCGAGCCTCCCGAGCTCATGCACTTGCTGTGTTTATGTCAGGTGTTGTGGTTTGTTCGTTACGTTTCCTCTCTGTCGCCCTGCTATATAAACAGAGCACTCCAACTAGCCAATCAAAATCAAGAAAGTGGAAAAAGAGAAAAGAAAAAAGAGAGCGTTTGCCACCAAATTTACGGTCGATGCGAGCTTGACAATCCAAGGTAGGTTTAGGGTTGCTTAGCAGCAAAACTTCCATTAAAAGAAAGAACTTGCTTTTGATATTGGAGGGGATCCTATATATTTGTATTAAAATATACAATTAGTTATGATCTATTTAGCTAGGTTGACATGTGCATCTTAGTAAAAGAGTTTGAAGTTCTATATGCAGTTCTTGCATGTTTGTTATGTAGTAGTTTTACTGATGGTGTTTAGACATGTGTCATGTTTTGAAGTGAAGTACGTTTGTAGATAAGTTTTTGCATTGCTTAAATACATAGAGAATGCCGAAAGGAGAATATGTATGCATATGTAGTTCGAGTCACTGATCGTGATTTTGAACGTTCACATTTATTTTAGTCGTAGGTGCCATGGCCAAGTTAGAAAAAGAACGGAAATATTGCATTTTTCAAGGTGATATCTAGGCAAAGTGAGGTTTTTGCAGGCAAGCCGTCTGTCTTGAATGTCCTTTCAATAAGACGGTGTCGAAGGGGTTTTTGTTGAAAGTTCGAATTCACCGAGGATCAGAAGTAGAAGGAAGTAGAGATAGGAGATAGAAGAGAAAATAGAGAATACCCAAGTGGTAAACACTATAAAGACAAAGCACAATGAAATGAATTAATATGTATTGAAAGAACTTGGAATCTTCGCACTACTTAGAAGCAATCTCTAGGCATTAGATCTCTTGGAGCTTCTTCGTAGAACAAAACGTGCATCAAAATTACAGCTCCTTCTCTGCTGCTCGGAACCCAAATTTGATGGCTTCGAAAAGGGGGTAAAACAGTAGGACACTTGTTCACGGATCTCCCAGATCACTCCTTTCAGTTCAATTTGCAGTTTTCAGCGATCGCAACGCACACGATTTTGTCAATCTGTTCCTCTTGTGAAAATCCCATAATTGGTTGAAAAAGCAACTAGCTTTTTGCATGCCATCCTAATCTAGAAGCTTTTTTTAAATTTTTTAGATTTTTATAATAAACAATATTAAAAATATGTTAAAATTATCCCAAAATTTGTATTTTCGGATAATCCATGCAACTCACACTAGTACTAATGGCTCAGATCACATTGACTCTCTAGATCAATAAAGAAGTCGGATGATGATGTATTCTATACTTTTTCACATTGTGTCCTCATAACATCACGATATCCACTCCCTTTGAACCTGCACATCCTCCGGTATGTGCCAAAATCCTAGTTGTCACCGGATTTTGAGTCCTCATCATCTGCAACCATATCCTTTATTTCTTCATCTTCCATATCTTCATGGATAGCCCCTGTATCATGACCACTATTTTCTTCCAATTTTGGCAACTCATAGGTAGTAGATTCTCGCCTTTTGAATAATTTGATTTTTTTCCCTGCTACCGGAAGTTTGATGACTATCCCATCTAGCTCATTTAATGTATAAGTAGTAGCATTATCAAACACCTGTCTTACCATATAGGGTCCAAACCATCTTTTGAAAACTTTACGCATGGCACTATGCTGGTTGTCTAAACTGCTATCATAAACCAATACCCAATCCCCATCTTGTATGGTTCTTGGTCTCAGTCTATGCCTTTTGTCAAACTGTTTCTTGTTCTGTATCCTTGCTGCCCTTAACTTTGTAATTGTTGCCTCTATGTCTTCTGACTTTCTTTCCAACTATCTAATGCGTAAGGCCAACAACTCCTCTCAATTCAACTCCTCCTCCCAAGGTAGCACACTCCATGTGATTGTCATCTCTTCTATCGGCATGATAGGTTTTTGACCATACATCAATTCTGCAGGCATATATCCTGTAACGGCATTATGAGTTGTTTTGCTAGCCCACAAAGCATAAGGGAGCAATCGTGGCCACTCTTTTACATTCTCTCCACATGCTTTTGCTAATGCCTTCACAATAGGTGGATGACCTCTTTCACTTTTTCCATTTCCTTCAGGGTTATAGGCTGAAATTAAAGCAAGTTTTATCCCCAACCGTGCAAAGAAATCACGAGCTTCATCTGCATTCAACTCACCCATATCTGATGTAATTTTTTCCACACAACCATACCGACAAAAGATCTCTTCTAAGAGAAAAGTACACATAGCAATTGTTGTCTTATTACGTAAAGCTTTTCCTTCCACTTGATTAGTCAAGTTTCACGAGCAAGCACAAGATACCTCATTTGCCAAAGACCTATAGGCATTGTGACCAAATCCACCACCCACTTAAAATAAAGAGACAATAGGTATGTGGGTTGCAATCTATCCCGATGTCTCACAGATGAATACATTTGACATGTTGTACATGTTTCCACAAAGTGAGCAACATCCTTATACATACCCTGCCACCAATATCTTTCTTTGATCTTTGTAAAATTATCCCAAATACCTCTATGACCAGCCCACAAGCTTTCATGAAATTCTTGCATTACTTTTACTTGTGAAGCTATGTCACCCAAAACTCGCAATGGCATACCCTGTTTCTTTTTAGCATATTTTCATAAGTATCCATCTTTTTAAAAAAACCCATACGCTTTCCTCTTGATTTTCTTAAACTCCTCATTTGACCATTCATATCTCTTGTTAATACACTAAGGTATTGACCAATTCTCAGCCACTCTTGCATATTTGTCTTCCAGAAACACTTCTACACAAGATACAAAACATCTAAAGTGTCTCCTCTTTGTTGTCCAAGATTCTGTTAATGCTGTAGAAACATCTTGCATTGCTAAATTCACTCTTGCAACATCATTTTCAGCCATAAGAAACTTATCTTCTTCCTCCTCATCCATCATCCCATCTTCATTCTCATAACGTGCTCGAGATAACATGTCTGCCAACTGGGTTATCTCTTCTTGCAATACGTTGAAATTCAGGGTTCAAAGATTTGATGTATGTAATCCATCGGAGCATAGCAATGTTCGAAGTAGCACAACTAGTAATCATACCCAATACCGGCAAACAATCGGTCTCAATGACTACATGAGCACCCATAAAATACTCCTTATCACATTTAAGGGCTATCACAATTTTTCATAATTCTCTTTTAACCTGTGGATATCTTCTTTGTCGTTCAGTCAATACTTTAGCACCAAAGTGAATTGCATATCTTTGCCCTTCCTCATCTTGTCAAATTGCCCATCCAATCCCGATTGGGCTTGTATCAACAGTAATAATGATAGGCTTTTCATGTGAATAGTGAGCCTTTCTCAATATAGGAGCAGATTTTAGGAGTTGCTTCAATTTCTTCATTGCTTTTTGATGTTTCTTTTTCCAATGAAATTTTTGACATTTCCTTAGAAGTTGATAAAGAGCATCGGCTACATGTGCAAAGTGAGGAATCCATATAAAATAGAATACACATGCACCCAAGAATCTACGCACCTCTAATACATTTGTGTATACATCTTCCATTCTATCAATCCCATCTATTTTTTTTGGTGATGGTCTTCGCCCATAAGGCCCACACATATGCCCAACAATCAAAACCTCTTCAACTCCAAAGACAGACTTTTGTCCAGAAAGAGTTAAATGCACCTCTTCTAGACGTGTCAAAATCCTCTCACAATCCACAATATGGTCTACAACAAACTGTCTGCATCCATGACCATCCATCTCTTCATTCTTTCCATCTACTGCACACCCTTTGATTGGAACATTATCTAAGAAGGGCATAGTCAATTGTGGTATAAAATCCTTGAGTACCCTATTCATAGCATTTGTCATGTGTGCCACTGAGTTTGTTGCACCCTGTGGAAGAGTACATATCCGTACTAATTCCAAAGGAGTCTTCATGGTTGTGATATCCCTGCTTTCAATTGCAAGCTGAAACTGATCATATCCCGAGTAAAGATCACCCAAAGAATAGATCGCTCTGCTTGTAAAAGCATCTGCAAATTCATCAATGACGGGACCTGTACTTGACCGATTGCATGTCTTGAATAAATCTCAAAGCTCTATTCTTTTTGGGCACAGTAAACCAACGATTTGAGTACGGGGATGAAGAAGGCTCCAAGATCTTCATGCGAATCTTTTCATTTAGCAAATCCATCAGCTTTGGCAAGTAAGCTTTAGGCACTGGAATAGGTCTCAAGTTCCATGGTACATGTGGTATCGTAAATATGACCATAAGAGAGACAACATTTGGATTCACACAACCTATTTCACTTGGCTGAAATGCAAATGCCTTTCCATGTCTAGCCAACATCCGCATAAAACAGCCTCTCTCAGTAGGCAAAAGAAACCCTTTTGCACCAGCTTTCAATTCTTATAATGTTTTAGATGTAAATTGATGACCTATATCTTTAGGATCTTGTAAGCTTGGCTGCCTTGACACTTTTTCATACATACCCTCACTCTCTGGTGGAAGTGGCAAAGCAAATTGGTTTCACCTTTTTGTCAACTGTCTTATACTTTGTCTCCACAAGTGCTTCAGCCCATTGTAATCCTTCTCGCTGAGCAAATAATGCTATAACATTATATATATCCAAAGAACATACTAACAACACTCTGTTTTCAGCCTCATTTTCTGCATGTATAGTTGCTGAAATTTCAGCATAGTGTCAGTAATATTCAGTCCATAAAAGATGCCTGAAATGCCATCATTTTTAGCTCTAACAACCCCAATGCTCTCAGTTCCTTAGTAGCCCGTTTCATAGATATGCGTTCAGCCCTGTACATAGCTTCCATAGACTTAAACCAATATGAACTGTTTGCTGTAAACTGAGAATTACCAATAGTAAATACATGCTTCATTTCATCAAGAGGCGAGTACACCCTCTAAACAGCACTAATGTAGCCCTGCATTACAATAGTGCTTCATGAAAATCCAGGTCTTTGAATTCCCTTGCATTTGGAACCAAAGGAGACTCTCGAAGCGTATCTCGATTTCTAGGATGATTAACACAAACAGTAAGAAATTAGACTGCTTTCCTCCCATCCTTGCTTCTAACTCTTGCATAAGAAGAACCATCATCAAGCATCTTTGTTCCCATACACACTCCTGTAATATAGGGCTATCCCAAAATCATTGCATATGAGGAATTATCTTGCACAAAGAAGTGTTGCTCTTCCTGTACATCACTAATTGTCACTTTTACATTAGGACATGTAGCATAGAGCTCCCCTGAAGAATTATTTGCAGTTCTCATTCGCCAACCATGATCAGTGTCTACAGGCCATGTACCATTTTCATACAATCCACGCTCAGTGACATTTATCTCAGACCCATGGTCAAGTAAAGCAACACAAGGAGTTTTACGCTCCCTTATTTTCACTACTGTTTCAGTGGTAGCTCTAGCCCAATTATTTCTTGTGTAGTGACTTCGAGGAATAAATCCTAGTCTCTTCTCCATATTGTTGCATTTGCCTTACTCCACCATGCATATTGCTACAAGACAATGCATTTTCAGCCACTTTCTTCTATTTTCCACATGTTCATTGATTAGTAGCATCATGCATAGACAATCCTGTACTTCATGCTCATATTTAGCCCGAATACCCAACAAACCAGTTTCCTCTTCAAATTGCAGCAATGCACTAGTGGTATCACCAAGAAACTGATGCTTCCTTTTAATTATGTCAATGATTTCATCATGAAATTCTCGCTTGGCAATGCCAAGTTCTCCCAAGGTAAATTCCACCCGACTGTTTAAGATCTGTTCTTCAAGAACCTTCTTAAGATCTATGGTTGTTGCAATGTTAGATTCTAGCTACTTGCTCTTCTTTTTGCCCTCTTGTTTGTTATCCTGTTTTTGCTCCTGACTAACCTCTTCTATAACATGCTCGGGAGGTGGTTGATTTGCAGCTTTAGGCTAATCCACACTTCTTGTCATTCTTTTCAATGCCCCTGCAATATCTTCATCTCTTTTTCGTTTTTCTTCCAGAAGTACATCCGTGTTTTGAACCTTTGCTAAATATGCATACACTGAATATGCATCTATCGGTGATTCCCAACCAGTTATGCCACGAATGTCTTGCCTTGCATGAGACATTTCACTATTAGTGACCTTTCTCTTTTCAGTTGCATGTAAAACATATGTCTATATTTCAGCCTTTGGACCAACCATCACTTGGCCATGCATTCTATCCAATTGTAGACCAAAAGTAGAAGCATGTACCGTCGCATAAGCATTTCGAATAGACAAGTCTTCCAACAACTTCTGCATACCTCCCTTTCCAAAATTCAAAGCAAGAGGCAATCCCGTTTCTTGTGCATGGATCTTGCAATCTTTCCAAAAGATAAGCTGTCATGCCAAGGCCTCTTGATAGGCTGCACAATCCTTTCTCTGGTGCCGCACAATCCTTTCTCTCGTGCTGTAAATTGTCACACCACGTACATCTTTTTCCAGGCTTAGGGGCTGTTGTCCGTCCCCTTTTCTCTTGTCCTTTTTTGTTCAATTTTGCAACCTTCAATTGAAGATCCCGCATGCCTTTGACCAATTCATCTAAGACATCTTCCCTAACAGAGGGAACAATAACAGAGGGAACAATAGCAGGTACAGTCATAGGGTTATCCAGAGAAGTAGGTGGCTTACTGGATACATCAACTGTCTTGCCCATAACAGTGGGCAAGCTAGAGATATGCAATCTTTCTCTTCTTCTATGCTTCTTCACAAGTGCAGTAACAACTTCCTTGACATGTCTCCACTATGTTTTTAAACCTGTCTTTGTAGTTTGATCCTTTAGCAAATCATCAAGCTTCTCTTGAAGCTTAGGATCAGCTGTCTCCTGTAGAGACAATTTAATTTTTTGATTTGCAAAAGCTTGCTATTCTGCAAGATCCAACTGCTCAAATTGACTTTCAAATTCTCTTAACAATTTCGTAGCCACAAGACCCTTATTGGGTTGTAAAACCCACTCTTAAAAAGTCTTGCGTGTAATCAAACTGGTGTCCTCAATGTAAAATTCTTCCCTGAGTGTCTTTTTGAAGGCTACCCAGTCAGTATCCTGCAAGTATAATTCAGTAATCCGTGCTTTCAGTTCATGAACAGTAACACGTACAAAATACCGGCTCCATGTAGATTGAGTCACCCCAAAGAATTCCATCTTCTAAGCATAGGTATGTACATATGCAGATACATTCCTACCATTGAATAACTTCACCTCACGCTCAACTGCTTGCAAAGCATTCATCATAACACTTTCTGTTTGAGCTAAAGCTTGCATCACTTGTTGTTGTACCTGCATAAGCATATTCATATTTTGCACCAACTATTGCAAAACATCATTGGAGATTGTATTCGAAGATTCTTCCATCTTGTCTTTTCTTATTCTGACAACCTTTTACATCGGGTTCACCAATGTCGGAGGGGTTTTTGTTAAAAGGTCGAATTCACTGCGGATTAGAAGTAGAAGGGAGTAGAGATAAGAGATGGAAGAGAAAATAGAGAATACCCAAGTGGTAAACACTACAAAGACAAGGCACAATGAATTGAATCAATATGTATTGAAAAACCTGGAATCTTCGCACTACTTAGAAGCAATATCTAGGCATTAGATCTCCTGGAGCTTCTTCGTAGAACAAAACGTGCATAAAAATTACAGCTCCTTCTCTGCTGCTCGGAACCCAAATCTGATGGCTTCGAAAGGGGGGTAGAACAGCAGGACACCTGCTCACAGATCTTCCATATCACTCATTCTTTCAGTTCAATCTGCAGTTTTTAGCTTGTTTTCAGCGATTGTGATGTGCACGATTTTATCAATCTGTCCCTCTTGTGAAAATCCCATAATTGGCTGAAAAAGCAACTAGCTTTTTACATGCCATCCTAATCTAGAAGTTTTTTCTAACTTTTTTATATTTTTACAATAAATAATATCAAAAATAGGTTAAATTATCCAAAAATCTAGTATATTGGGATAATCCATGCAACTTACACTAGTACTAATGGCTCAAATCGCATTGACTCTCTAGATCAATAAAGAAGTCGGATGATGATGCATTCCATACTTTTTCACACTATTGTATTCTCATAACATCATGACAACGGTTACTATTCCATGATATGATGCATGTGAACTTGTGTTGATTGGCTCCTTTGGAATGCTCGTCGTCGGCTTGGCTCAACTACATTTTCGAGCAAACTATAACATCATAACATCTTTCATTCTCGTGATCTGCTTGGAGCATTGGGTCGAATAGAGAGCTTTCATGATGGAGCTCTATAATCCTTTCAATGAATTGCCTATTGAGGATGCAAAGCCTTGTCCTTGGATGTGAATGTTTTGCTATAGCCATGTACTTTTGGATCATTGGATTATGTAGCATGTTGAAAGCAAACACATTCAGAAAATCGGATGTAGTCAAGTTAAATCTAGTAGGTGGCTACAAAAGCGATCAATCATTCTAAGATACTAGAGGATTATCGAGAATAGATTGACGGTCCAAGGTTCCATTCGCAATCGCTCTTGTTGTTTTGTAGATCGAGATGGATGTATCAATGATGCTCAGTAGTTGAAGTTGTAACAACTTTGCATTGAGAATTTGTTTTGTGTAGTCTAGTAAGAGTGACACCACGTATTTGTTTCTCTCTTTCTTCACAAAACATGGTTGGCATTTAGTTATCATGATGTTGATTCCGTGTTATTGGCACTTGAGAAAGTCATTGTAACTTGTATTTCTTTTGTAGATGGATCGTTCTTTTGCGAGTTGACAGCATGATGTTGCATTGTGACTATACCACAGGACGCACACATTGTTAGGCTTCCAATGATGCTTCACATTCCGTCGCCCAAGATGATTCGAATTTATCTATGTCGTATCAAGTTGTAGTAAAAAGTTTTAGTGATGTTTTTCTAGAAGCCATAGTTTTCCTTTTTTAATGGTCTTGAAGGATGCCTTGTGACTTTGTTTCTTTATAGTATCCATTGATGTTAATGAGAACAATATGTTTTGATCATAAAACTGTTGTATGCTTATTCACGGAAAAACATGCTATACTTCGTAATTTCATTTTAAAAAAAGATACTTTATTTTTTGACATAAAAATATTTTTTAATAGTAATAAAAATAAAATAAATAAATAAAATTAGTAACAATAACAATACTTTAAAAACTAAAAAAAATAAATAAAATGAGAAATCATACTATATAGCATGTCGAAGAGTTGGCACAAATCGCTTCGTAATTAAATAATTATAGGAGAAGGTGTCATTCTCTCATCCATTATTCAAAATATTTGGTTTGTTGAAGTTTTACGTTTTCATTTTTTTCAACATGTTTGAAAGTTCGTTATGCTTTCGTTTTCACCATATGTTTAAAAGATAATTTTCTTTCATTTTCGTTTCACTACTATTTACTAATCCTAAAAAGAACAAAAATGATGAAGATTGAATCTAACGTTAATAAACTAAAAAAGACGAAGGATATGAAATGAGAAAATATGTTATATAGTATGCCGAAGAGTTGGCACAAATCTCTTCGTAATTAAATAGTTATGGGAGAAGGTGATATTCCCTCGTTCATTCAAAATATCCGGTTTATTGAAGTTTTACATTTTCATTTGTTTCAATATGTTTGAAACTTCGTTATGCTTTTGTTTTCATTATATGTTTAAAAGATCATTTTTTTTCCATTTTTGTTTCACTATTATTTACTAGTCCTAAAAAGAACGAATGACGAATATTTGAATCTAACCTTAATTAACTAAAAAGACGGAGGACAAAATTGTTTAAACTAATCCTAAAAAGAATGAATGATGTAGATTTAAATCTAACCTTTTAGCTTGCAAATGTGATCACCAAGGAATTGACGTGCCCATCTCCACATATTTATGTATGACCTTTCTCTCCACACATTTATGTATGACCTTTCTCTCTTCTCAAATAAGAGACGAATTTCGTAAGGAAGAGAATGACCCATACTAAACTCTCCCCCCTCCTTTATATAAGGCTTAAGACTTTCCAACGTTCAAAGCTTTCCTTGAAGCTTTTTAAAGCTTTTGTGGTTTACAAACTTGAAAAGTCTAAAAGATTTCAAACATTTAAGCTTTTCTTCAAATGTTGGTATACGCTTATGTTTTCCTTCTTTAACCCAAAAAAATAACCAAAAAAAAAAGATAATTATAGAACGTCACATAGTTGCACTTGTAAAAATAATGCTCCAACCAACCAAACCCAAAAGACCAAAGTATCATTAGTCTTCAATTTTTTTTTAAATTTTTTTACAAGCATTGTTGTCAATGATAACATATATCCTCATTTGCATGTGTATGGGTGATGAAGCTTTAGTTAAAGTATTAATACAATTGTACATCCTTAATGAATCTAGAAGCATTATTGGACATTGTACTTTTTACCACACCATGAAACACAAAAGACGATCGAATTGCAAAGGGGACATGTTGCATTACTTATGCCACACATCATAGAAGTGCAATTTTGAGATACAAGTCAATAATCACATAATGAGATATTGCATTATGACAAAGAAGTAAACTTAGAAGTGGAAAAGAACATCAATGTCTTTAAAATAGTTAGAATCATATATACTATGTAGTACAACAAACACAACATAAAATAGTATGAGAATATTTCTTAGGCAAATCCTTGGTTCCATGAATAGTACATGGATAGAAGATCCACTGGAAGGATATTCTTGATGTAACACAACCAAGCAACATAGCTCATGATACTTTCATGGTCACCATAGAAAAGGAATCCTACTTGAGTGTGATTGCAATGTTACATGCTCGTAGTAAATAGCGGGAGCCACATAGTATCACTACACGCATTGCTCATAAATAAGTCTTCAAACTTCCAAATAAATTGTGCAAGAGATGTGTGTGCAAGAGATACTTAGTATTTTGATATCTTGAGCCAAAGATGGAAACTTTTGTTGCGATTGCATATGGGTCTCAAATACATGATAGTAGCCAAATGTAAGAGTCTTTATTTCCTTACAAACTCTAGTAATGAAAATGAACAAAGAAAGATGAGAAAAGACATGTGTTTCAAATAAATTATTATGATATACATTGTAAGAAGCAAGGCATGATTGTACTATTTGCAACACTTTTTATACTCTTTGCACGAAACAAATCATTATAATATACATTGCAAGAAACAATATATGATTATATACCCTTTGCAACAATTATTTCTATACAATATTTATGGTGGAATAGATACAATGATTGTTATCTTGCAACAAGATTTTTTGCCCATTGGAAGACTTTGCCAGAGAAAAAACTACACATAATTATTTATGCATGGAGAGTGGGCTTTTAATACACAATCTTAATGAAGTTATGGTTTATGAGAAGTCTATCCTTGGGTATTATTAATAGTCATTCAAAGACTAGCTTGATAGGAAACTACTGTTGCCTCATAGAAAAGAAAAAGTGTGAGATTGTCAGAATAAGTATGATTATTGAGATGAAAGCTTTGGTACCAATATTTGTACATGTAATAATCTTTGCCTCCAAAACCTTGCTACTAAAACCCTTGCACATATTAGTCATGTTCCATTGAATAGTGTTTTTATAGGATTTAAGTTACAATGTAGAATAATAGTTACATTAACCTTTAATAGCAACAAACATGGGGGAAATTCATCTCCGATATCAAGAGAGTTCAAGTATTCAAATGAGTGAAGGAAACAATTGTCATTTGTATCAACTATAATGTTAATATTGTAATATTGTTTGATGTTTCTTGTCATTAAACGTAGTGTTCCAAATGTAACCGATCCACCTCAATATTTCTTGGTGAAAGAATCATCCTTGCATTTAAGAAGGTTGCATAATCATGTTTAGTTCACATTTTGCTCATGGTCTCCTTTGATCACAATAGGCATGATTGGCTTGAAATCACCTTTAAACAACACAATCTTACCCCTAATAGATATATTACCGGATATGCTATCACTTAAACTCTTATTTGGAGCTTCGAATGTAGTGCGTAATCAAAGATTCATTCCACAAAATGAGACATATAGACCTCGATAATTTTACAAGATCACTCTAGATCAATATTTTATGCATAGAATGTGTTAGAAGATAGGCATAGGAACCCACTGTAAGCAAGGGTGTATGAGGGCAGATGGGTATGAATAGCCTGAAAGACAGGGGAAACCCTAACCCTAGCCAGGTAGAGGCTATATAAACAACCTATGGGTCACTATCAAGGGTGAGAGAGTGTACCCAAGCTGTACTTGTAAGCAACTTAGTAAACAAGATTTTGTTCTTGTACTTTAAACTCTCTTCTCCTTCTTATGCACACATTCCAATGCTTGCCTCTCTGATATTTTCACATGGTATCATAGCCACCTCTGATCTACTCAGCTTACCATAGCTCTATCTCAGTTAAGTGCACAAAAAGAACATTTTTTCATCCTATCTTCTTCACCTCCATAGCCTATTCTAGACCCCCTAACCTTGGTGGACTTGCTGCATGCATAGGAGGGCATTTCAGCTCATGCTATCTTCTAGAAACCTTCTCTCCACCTCAAGTCGCAGCTGTATGGCATGTCAGAGCTTGACATTGGGTAGCCAGGAGCACGACATTGCAGGTTTTCTCAGAACGGCGCAGTTTTGAACAGTCTAGCAGTTCGTACGGCGACACGGCTTGTAGCAGGCGCAATGATGGTGGCGACCATGGGGCTTTGATAGCCCCCCAAGTGGGCTATCTCCACTCAATAGGGTTTCGTGAAACTCTTCTTCTGCTGCTCCCACAAGAGTCAAACCCTAACTATGGGTTTCATGGTAGCCATAGCCACAAGCTTGAAAGCTTGACCTTCTTATTTTTTTCATCTTCTGCTGTCACTAACAGTGATTTTAATCACTGAGTTACCTCTTCCAAAGTCAATTACTAATTTGGGAACTCCATTTTAGAGGTTCTTTCACTTGGTAGGGCATCACCAAGCTCATTAAAACCGACATCTACCATCTCTAATAGCATAAACTAGAGATGAGTGTTTGCACTAAAGCACATTGCTCAATCATTTTGCTACTGGTATTTACCCAATATGATTTTTTCATTAGAAAATTAAAACCATTAAGTTCTCTACTTCATTTTGTAAGGCTATGTGTACAACTATAAACACATAGACCATCCTATCCTAAACTTGTGTTGCTTGTTGCATATCATGTGTGGTTTCTTTCAAATATCTTGGTCAATGAAATCAGAGAGATGAGTGTCATTATACTCTACTTAGAGTCATCAGCAACAAGCATTGAAATCATAAACCGTCCCTTGTCCACACAAGGTTCATCTACTAAACCATACCACAAGGAGGAGCCAGAAGTCCAGTCTAGGTTCACATCGTTGAAGCCTAAAATGACCATTAAACCTCGGAAGAAGATTGCACATAAGAAATGACCACCAACGTCATATTTTGAAGTACTACATATGTATGATTTTTAGCCTTTCTCTTCATTGCAATTTTGAAGATCAATTGTTTGTAAGGGTGTCCTTGATTTGCTTCCACATTCATTGGCAAGTTTGTAAGGGACTAGATGCTACCCCTGTCTTAGCAAGTGGTAAGACCTTCCCAATGGCCACAACATATAAATTCGTAAATTTGATGGCAAAGATTTCCACCCATGGCAAGTACTTATCAAGTACAAGATGATGGAGAGAGGGTATTGGCCTCTCATTCAAGGCACTAGAGTTGTAAACTTTGCAAATCTGGTTGATGTAGAGGATGACCAACATGCCTAAGCAATCATCATGTTACACTTAGATGAGTCCTTGATTTATTATGTTGATTAACTAAATACTGCTAAAGAAAAATGGGATGAGCTTGAAAAGCTCTATGGAGCCACTAGTAAAAATACTAAAATCTTCCTTAAAATTGAATTCTTTAGCTTGGAATATAAATCAGGAGAAGACTTGGAAAAATTCATTTCTCACATGAAGGGTCTCATGGCACAGCTTGTCTCAGTACAAGCTCTAATCCATGAAGAGGATGCTATTGCTATTCTCTTAAAAGCTGTGAAAAAGGTGTTTTCTACCCTTGTAACCATTCTTACCAACATTCCAAATCCTACCTTGGCAAGTACCATCCAATCCTGTTTGGATGAAGAAAGGAGGAACCACAAAGAAGGCAGCACCAGTCGGGCATGTTCAACTTCTCGTGATCAAGTTTTGGTACATACAGTTCTCACTAAATGTTCTTTTTGTAAGAAAAAAGGGCATATTGTAATCAACTATTGGAAGAAGTATCCTGAAAAAATGAAATGTAACAAATGCAAGAAGACAGGGCATATCACTAGTAAATGCCCCAACATTCTTGAAGTACCCAAAGAATTGGTGGCTAACTATGTCTCCAATCCATCTGATGATTGACTTTTTTGAGCCTCTAAATCATCTACCTATAAACACTCTTGTAGCATGATCTATAAAGGCATCCCATTTGTTTGAAGGGGGAACATCTTACATGCTTTGTAATCCAATGCCACCTTGGCATTGAGGGGGGGTGTTAGAAGATAGGCATAGGAACCCACCGTAAGCAAGGGTGTATGAGGGCAGATGGGTGTGAATAGCCTGAAGGACAGGGAAAACCCTAACTCTAGCTGGGCAGAGGCTATATAAACAGCCTATGGGTCACTATCAAGGGTGGGAGAGCGTACCCAAGTTGTACTTGTAAGCAACTTAGTAAACAAGATTTTGTTCTTGTACTTTGAGCTCTCTTCTCCCTCTTGTACACACATTCCAATGCTTGCCTCTCTGATATTTTCATAGAATGACCATCCAATTGTAATGGAATTTTGAATCTTAAGTAGACTGTCTAATCATTGAGTAATAACAATATAGTGACATGACACATGTAGCTACAAAAGCTAAACAACTTTGCACATGTAGTATCATTAAAGATACACTTGTAAAGAAATATCTTACAAGTGCCATCTAAGAAGAACTATTAGCCTTCTCTAGAATAAAAGATATCAAGGACAACGTGAAATGCCACATCTTATCCTTCATTTAGTTTTGATTTGATCATCTTTGAGATATGTATATTATCATATTAGTCATACTGAAGCCCTTTTAGAACTAGAGGATTGGCTTGTGATACATTATGTTGCATTATAATTTTTGACAAACCTTGAAAATTAGATAAAATTTATCCATATTGCCATAGAAAAGTGACCACAAGTGTCTCAATGACTCATTTCTTGCTTCTATTTGCATATGCTTGCTCCACAAACTAGTTGTTCTCAACTTATGAATGATATCCTCTATAGAAAGAACTTCAAAACTCTCCCGTAATTGTTCTAAAGAAGCATGCTTACAGAACACCATATCACGACAAATAAATTTCTCAATTTTAGAGCAAGTTGCATATGTGAAGCCTTCTCCAAATATTGAAACCATTCTTCATCACCTTCCAACATGATCCTTCGTTGCATAGGCCTCCTTCTCTTAACAACATCCATAAGCATCATCAGTCACCACATGTGGGAGAAACATGGAACACTTAGCTAATGGTGTTACCATTTTTTGTACAAACCCTTCTTGCAGTTCAAGCCCATTAAGCATGATAATTCCAATATAACAACGTCCTTGTTTCTAGATATTGTGGTTGCATAGAAACCATTATGTGAGAGTCATCTTTCTAACATTATGATTGGCAACCATATTGCAAATCATCAATGTCTTCAAAAACTATTTTTTTTTTCGATGGAGAATGGGCCTACAATTTTTGTATACTAGACTTCTCAGTATGCAAATGGTAATAAAAAATTTGCTAGCTTGCCTTCAATGTAGAGATATAGTGCACATCAATCATGTATTTGAGAATATCATTGACCCTTTCCACCATAATGTTTGTATTATTGCCTTTCACTTGTGAAATTTCCTTCTTATCTCATAGACGAAAGTTTCACTATATCTATATTGTAACATTTATAGATGTACATCTAAAGGTACTTCATGAATACAATAGTGGAATTTATCAACATTGATATTTGCATTGTATATCTTTGAAAGATAGGGATTGTAGGGTACAATCCAATGATTATGAATGATGCTACCATTAAGATTCACAATCTTTCCATCATCATGTCTCATGTAAATGAGATAACCAATATCATTAACATTAGTCACATGAATAAACTTTGTTGGATATCCCTTTGTACACTTCCCATCACTCATATATGGACTATGTGAAGTAAGTGCTCTACATAGTTCATATGCATTATATCTCATCATCGTATCATGTAACATAGAGAATTTTTCTTTATCCAATAGCTCAACACAAACTATTTTATCCTAGTGGCTTGCCATCAAAGATTTAAATGGCTCTTCTAAAATCAAAAGAATATGAAAGTGAGGTGACCCTACTTTTGAAACTCTATCATGGCAAGATATTTTGCAACTCTTTGAAAAATCTATTTCTTAATGAGTATGTTCATCAAATCCAAGCTTTGTATAAAAAGCCAAGTAGTGAAGTCCATTGAGTATGAAATGTATGGCTAGAGATTGCCGAATCTCTTGCCAAATTGGGATTATGTGATGTGGCCAACTGAAGAGCCTTTAATGGCACAAATTTTTGGTGGTCCATCAAGATATATTTTTAAGTGACACCGTTTGGAACTCCTTGGAATATAATGGATTATGTCACCTAAGTCTACTTGAGTCCAGCTCGCATTAGAATGTTTTACCCATACCCATAAGGATCAACCTAAATCCGGGTCCCTAAATAAGCTAAGGTCACCTAATAGTCTTCTAGCATTGGTCTTCGAGTGACTGCTTTGTACAAATTCATGTACATTGCAGAACAATCTAGTGCCACAAAAGGATACAAAGACAATGCATGATGCAAAACTGGAGGTCCAAGAGACAGAAGAGATGGGTGGGTGTACCTCTAATAATAGAAGAAGCGGTGATGCAGCCCTTGCTTAAAGAAAGAGAAAAAAATGAAAGTGGCTATTCTCTCATTCCCCATCCAGTTGTTGGAGAAGCCCATGGATCCCATAAAAGAGTATGATTTGGTGAAGGACTTGGATATGTTCTACCCTAATTTGATATTCCAAGAACTGTTGATGCTCTCACCTAGTTGCAAAAAGAGATTCAAAAGCATTCTCACATGAAGGTGGCCTAGGGATTTCCAACCCTACAAATGTTACCAAAAATAATAAGGCCCCAGAGCTTGTGAAAGAAGTAGATGTGGCCAATGCCTTCCTGAATCCTCGCACTCCAGAGATTGGTGTTTGGATAGAAGGCTACTTCACTACAAGTTTATTGATAGATGAATGCTCTTCAGTGAACATCATGACAGATGTGACAATGAAAGGTCTAGGCTTGCAAGGCATGCAACCTACTTAGTGGCTTATGAGACTGATGAGAGTAGAATCAAGCCTTTAGACATCCTTCCTTACATCAAGACATCCTTCCTTACATCAAGACCATAGTTGCCAAAATAAAATACTAGATGACATACCTGGTGGTAAATCCCAACTTTAATGGAATATCTTACCCCATGTTGCTCGGAAGACCATGGCTATTTGATGCTAGAGTAAGGGCGGATTTGTTTAAAGGAACCTTAACCCTAGGCAAGGACCCAACAAAGTGGTGTTGAAGCTCTATGGTTTGTAGAAAGGCCATGGATCCACCTCCATAGAAGTCTCATTTGACTCTTCCAATGAAGCAGTAGACACATTAGCTAAAGAAGATGCTATCAAGTAAAATTTCCTGAAGAAACCAAAAGCACAATCCCTAATAATGGGCACTGAAAGCCATCTTTCGAAAGATGCAACGTCATCATCAATGGGTGAATATCTCCTACCAAAACTAGCAATGACTTTTGAAATTATCTCTGATAGTGAGATAAAGGCACGGATGTACTGCTCTCCCTCTTACATGGCCACAATAGAGTCAGAGACAAAAGCAAAAGCAGAAACAGAGAACTTATTCTTCTCTTATAAAGCCTCTAGAGAAGTAGAGATAGAGCTTGAATTGGAAGATGATGAATCCAAAGATGAAGTTTATGAAAACATTGAAGAGCAAGAATCTCTTCCATTCGAAGAAGATGTCCATGAGAACATGACCAAGGCTTCAAAGAATGAAGAGCCCTTACTCTTGGATGGAATGACCATGGTCCCTTTTAGGCTCATTAATGGTCCAAAACACATGCTGAGGATGTACACGAACCTATTGAAGGAGAAATGTGATTTTTTTACTTGGTCTTACAAAGACTTAAAGGAGATTGATCTCATTGTATGCCAATATTGCATCAACTTGGAATTTGATGTCAAGCATGTATTGCAATGTCGAAGATGTATGAATCCCAATTATTTTATCTCAATCAAGATAGAGTTGTCGAAGCTCTTGGAAGCTAAATTTATCTATCCACCAGTGGCAAATAGTGAATGGGTTTTGTCCATTGTGGTCATACTAAAGAATAATGCAAAGTTTTGAATATGTGTGAACTTTTGAAAGCTAAATTTCAAAATGAAAAAAGATAATTTTCCAATCCCCTTCATTGGCCAATTGTTAGGTCCAATGGCAAGACACGAGCTTTATTATCTCATAGATGGTTTGGGTGGATATAATTAGGTGTAGAGTGTAGAAGAAGACTAGTCCAAAACAATCTTTACCATAGAATGGGGGACCTATGCTTACAAGGTGATGTCATTTTGGCTTTGGAATATCCTTGCTACCTTTCAACGAATCATAATGGATGCATCTCAAAATCACTTGCACGATATCGTTGAGGTATATTTAGATGATTTCTGTGTCTTCAGTCCACTTTGCAAGTATTGGGACACTTAGAGCAGTGCTTTGATCAATACCGGGAGTATGGAATTTCCTTAATCTTGAAAAATGCATCTTTGGAGTATCTTCAAGCATTTTGTTGGGCTATATTATCTCCACACAAGGAATCACAACATACCCTACCAAGATTGAGAAGATTGTAGCGCTAACTGCATCAACTAATCTAAAATAGTTATGAGGATTTCCTGGCCATGTGGGATACTACAAGAGGTTCGTAGCAAATTTTGCAACAAAGGTAGCACCCTTGCATAAGCTCTTGAGAAAATATGCCAGCTTTGATTCTATTCAAATATTCCTAGCAACGGGAGCTTGTTGTTTTATCTATTTACTTGCAGTTGATTGACATACATTGTTACATTTACTACAATAGTGTTTTAATTATTGTTTTCAATATTCTTTTGCAGAGCTGACACTTTGATTTGGCACTCTCTTGATTGCAATTTGTGGATAGCTATATCCTCTTTTTTTCCCATCCTTTTGCTTGACTCTTTGGCTCAATTTTGGGCCTATTTTACTCTTGTATTTTGTAGTTATTTGCAATCATTATAGCATGAACTTCTCATGCATCAATTGATATTTCTAATCTCAACATTGAAAAACCTGATGATAACAACTTCCAATTTTGGAAGACACAAATATGGCAAGTCAGTGCAAAAGAAGCAAGTTAGACCATAGAAAACAAAGGGCATAAAGACAAAAGTTTAGAATAGGTTATGCAAGGCTAGTATCGTATTGTTTTTATCTCAGATGTGTATTTCAATATTATCTCTATTGAGCTTGATTCATATGAGTTATGGAAGAAGATTCTCAATCTTTATGACAAGCATAGTCCTACATCTTAGTTGTATTTTGACTGAAGGATCATGTGGATCTTTGTATGAAGGAGAATACCCCTATGTCTACTCATTTGAATGAGTTCCACTCTATTTTCAACCAGCTTGTCTCATAGGGCATCAAGGTTAATGATGAAATAAATTATCTGTCTTTCTTGTCCCACTACTTGAGTCATGGGATACATTTTGTACTGCTATGAGTACTAATTTTCCTAAGGGTGGTTTTAAATGTAGTGATATAGAGAGTGCTTTACTCATAGAAGAAGTAAACAAAAAGAATATTGATACAATCCAAACTCACCATGCACTTACTATTAGAGGTAGAAATGGTAATAATAATAGTGGAAGAGACTCACAGTCCAATAGGGGCAAGCTGCATTCTTGTGAAAATCTCATAGTAAGTCCTATGCTTATAATAAGTTCTCTTTGACATGTCATTATTGTTGGTAGTAGGGTCAATTAGGATGTAGTGCCATAAAATGTGTAATGAGAAAGGAAAGGGGAAAGTACAAGAAAATGTAAAGTTCACTCCGAGGTGCTTCCTCCAACAAACCTGGAGGAGTCCTCAAGTAGTCGATTGAAATTCATATCCATGCACATCACCATCCCATCTCCCCATGGGAAACCTTGGACTTAGTTGAGCATAGGAATCTCAGTTCTACTTCATAGGGGAAGTGTGGACAAGTCACCCCTAACAACAATCTAACGCCCACCTAAGAAAGGCCACTTTTTAATCAATCAAAGGTAGGAATGAGGTTAACACCGCACTTGGTTCAAAGAGAGTGAGAGATAGGGGAGAGTGTAACTCGATCCCCCTACCCATAAGGTAAAATCTCAGCTCCGGCCCCCTAAAATGGTGTTAAACCTGGTAACTAATTTTACCGTTATTGGGAGGGTCATGATTTAATCAGGTCTATGTACAATTGGAAAGTTACTGGACTTATCGGATCCACCCAGCCACAAGCGTCCAATCATCAAGATTGAAGCCTCCCACTTTCCTCGATGGGTTTGCTTGGTTTTCTAATTAGCAAAGCATACTACCACATTGTTTGGACATATAAAATCATCTTCCATTTATTACTTCGTTAAATTGGGTTCGTTAAACTGGATCTTTAGCACATAACAAACAATTAGAAAATCAGATACTTTATTTCACCATCACTCCACAAAATGATACAAAATCGTCTTTGTGTAGAAAGACACTGTCTAGCCTAGGATATGACCTTCCAATCCCTCGGGATTGGGCTGTATGTGATTGCACTCCATCCATAGTCAACATGGAATTTACTGGCTCAGAGCTTCTCTAAGCTTCCATGAGCCTTCGAAGCCGTCCTACATAACAGGGGTACTTACCACTTGGCCCTTTGCTCTCTTAGGTGCTCGAGTGATCAAAAACCAAAAACACCTACCTCCCTCGGGAGCGTAGGACCCCTATCCACAGGTGAGTTTTTCCACACTCCGCAGAGTGTAAGGGAGCATTGGGTTGGGGACCCCAATGTCTCGAACCACCACAATCCATAACTCGTCCGGCTGTGCAAGCCCGGAATCATAAGAGCCATAACTCATCATTCACAAATCCAAGAGCAGTCATAACCATAAGACATTTTAACATAGTTGTCAATGCGATGCATATAATCTATCCCCTTCATCAATTTTCGTGTTCCTTGCTAATACTAACATGTTTTTATAAGTCTAAGTAAGCTCTAACTAATCATGATCATTTTCTTATGTACTAACATGATTATCTCTATTTAGCCATCCATTGTGATTACGGGTTATAGCCGCAACCTCGATTTTTTGTGGGATGGCTGGTTCTTCAGTTTGAATGGGTTCCGGGTTAACTTCTGCTTGTGCTTCAGCATCGTGTTGAGTTCCATCAGCAGTAGCGGCAACCACTTCCTCATGTTGGGGAGCTCTCTGAGCATGACCTTGCTCAACATCTCGATGTCTCTTAGGAGCCATGGAATAAGCTTGATGGGTTTGGACAGCACTTCCGTATAGGAGTGGAGAGAGAGAGAGAGAGAAAGAGAGGCTCGACTGATTGCAACAGAGCTTCATCGCGTCAATAGTAACATAGAGACTTTTGCATGGATCGTTGTGTGTTTGTGTGTGTTCCTGATGTGACGCTCTACCCCTATTTATATAGTAATTGGGGGGTAAAAAGAGAACGTTTGTTTTTTTTTGATGACATCATGGTGCGCAGATCGGATGCAGAATGCTCACGTGGTGAATCCCGGAAGGTCCCCAAGAACAATGAACTCTACCTTTTTGCACAAAAAACAATGTAAAAGCATGCACAACAAGAGGCAAGAGACAAATTGGGTTCAATCTCCCCCATGCCTTGTGTGAGCGCTTCACAAAGCATGTATTTTATGTATATTTCAATCTTCATGCTCAATAATAGCCCAATTTACAAAAATATGACAAGCTTTTAGCTTTTGAGTTTGCTTTCTACAAAAATAGGAAAATAAAGCTAATGGACGGCGCCCATACAGTCTGGCACGCCCAATCTCAATGTCCAAATAGAAATAACATATCCGTGCGCATAGGCGCATACAAAATAATAATCAATAATCAATGTCTCCATAGACATAACAAAATATGGGCGTGGCGCCTATCAAAATATAATCCAAAGGTCGAATACTCGCTAGACTCCAATGCTTTCCTCCGCCACTGCTGCTATCTCTACACATCAACTGAAGCATTCACAATCGTTAGTAAAATAATACAATTAAACCGACAAAAGTGAATACCTAGCAGTCTTCAGCTACATAAATAAATCAACTGGTTAGAAATAAATCCTAACCTTAATTTATTACGAGTGCGCACTCTAAACTCATAAACGTTTATTAATTTAATATGCATTTTGCGGAATCACCCGCTATGGAATCACCCATGTACACACTAAATTAATGAAACGCCCGAAAAGGACAGGCGTCCCCATCAACTTCTCGCACAAAGAATCCTCTTTGTGTATGAGCCCCGGTCATCTGAAACGCCCGAAAAGAACAGGCGTCCCCATCAACTTCTCGCACAAAGAATCCTCTTTGTGTATGAGCCCCGGTCATCTAAGTTTACGGAATCCACCGTAAAACCTCACGAAATCCACCGTGGCATGGAATCCACCGTGGAATATGCCTCCTGGCATCATACCCCCGGGGTGGGATAGCAATTGACCTCAATTGCTATTAGCTCAATGTGGAGCTAACAGAGTGGGAAAAGCATTTAAGTCTCTAGCGTGCATCCATTGTGCTTCCTCTACAGGATGGTTCTTAAATTTTACTAGATATCTAGAATACCTTCGACCAGTTCTAGTGGTCATGTAGTCAGTATCTATGATGGTTTCTGGTTCAAGTATTTCAATCTCTTCCTCTAATAAAGGTGGGTTTTCATAAACAGGGTGGATAGGTAATTGGCCTCTAAATGGTCTCAATAAACTAATGTGAAATGTATTATGAATTTTCCAATGAGACGGCAATTCTAACTTGAATGCATTATCATTAATCTTATGAATGATTCTAAATGGTCCATAGAATCTAGGAGCTAATTTGACAACTGGATGTCTATCTACACTTTGCAGTCTATGCTTTTCTATTCTAAGCCAAACATAATCATCAACTTTGAAATTCATGGCTTGTCTTTTCTTGTTAGCTTGTTTGGTATATGATTGTTGGGCTTTAGCAATCATATCCTTAACCTCATCAAAAATATTGTTATGCATAGTAGCAATATCATCAGCACTCTGAATTATATTAGACAAAGATGCAACAGGTGTAGATAATCTATATCCATAAATGACTTCAAAAGGTGCTTTCTTTGTAGATGTGTGCGGTGTATTGTTATATGCAAACTGTAATAAATGCAAATGAGTGTCCCATGTCTGAGATTTAGAGATAGTATATGCACGTAAAAGATCTAAAATGGTGCTATTTGTGGCTTCTGTTTGTCCATTTGTTTCTGGATGAAATGCAGATGAGAAATCAACCTTTGTGCTTAGATTTGCAAACAGTGTAATCCAAAAATTATTACAAAATCTAGAATCTCGATCGGAAATAATCACTTTTGGCAATCCATGGTTAGTAAAAACAGTTTTCAAAAATAACTGTGCTGCTTGTGATGCTGTTAAAGTTTTCTTACATGCAATGAAATATGCTTGCTTACTAAATCTATCTACAATTGTCCAAATCATGTCATGGTTAGATTTAGTATTTGGTAAACCAGTAATGAAATCCATAGAAATATGTTCCCAAGGTTTAGATGGAATAGACAAAGGCATTAATAATCCATACTGTTTACCATGATGTCTCTTTATTCTTTGACAAATCAAACATTCAGAAACGAAATTAGATACATCTGCATCCATATGCGGCCAATAAAAATCTTCAGTTAACATGCGTAATGTAGATATGATACCTCTATGATCTTGATATGGGGGACAATGAATTTCATTCAAAACAAAAGATCGGAATGGAATAGTAACACATAGTCTCTTTTCAAAAAACATAAATCCATCATTATATGACAATGAATCAACATGAATGAAATTATTTTGAACTAATTTTTGCCAATCAGAATGAAAAGTAATATCCTGGTGATATGTATCTTTCATAGCAATCAAAGAATCAAAAGATATGATAGAAATATTATGAATTGCAGGTCTTCTACTCAATGCATCAGCAACTACATTTTCTTTTCTAGGTTGGTATTGAATGATAGGATGAAAACTTTGAATGAAGGAAGCCCATTTGATATGACGGTCAGAAATTTGGGGTTGGCTAAGTAGATGTCTAATGCTTTGCTGGTCAGTCTTTATCATGAATTCTGAACCCATTAAATAGTGCTTCCACTGTTTTAATGCTTGTACAACTGCTAATAATTCCTTGTCATAAGTGGAATATTTGAGCTCAGAGGGTTTCAGCTTAGAACTAGAATATGCTATTGGATGGTTGTCTTGCATTAGTATGGCTCCTATTCCTGATCTGCTAGCATCGGTCACAACTAGAAAGAATGGTCTATTAAAGTTAGGCAATTGTAGAACAGGGGCATTAGTTAATGCACGTTTCAATAAATCAAAGGATTTCTGCTGATTTTCAGTCAATTGATAAACAATTCCTTTCTTAAGAAGTTTGGTTAATGGTAAAGCAAGTAATGAAAAATTACGTACAAACTTCCTATAGAAACTAGCAAGACCAAGGAATGAGCGTAATTCATGTACATTTTTAGGAATAGGCCAATGCAATATTGCATCAATTTTCTTAGGATCAACTTTAATTCCTTCTTTTGATACAATATGTCCTAAATATTCTATTTCTGTCTTAAAGAATTCACTCTTTTCAGGATTTGCAAACTATTGATTTTCTTTCAGTAATTGAAAAACTAATGATAAATGCTCATAATGCTCTTTTTCACTTTGACTAAACACCAAAATATCATCAAAGAAAACAATCACACAATATTGATATTTCAGAAAGATACGGTTCATCATTCTACTGAAAGTAGCAGGTGCATTAGTTAATCCGAATGGCATGACTAAGAATTCGTAATGGCCAAACTGTGTTCTGAATGCAGTCTTAAATATATCGGATCTATCTAGCCTCACCTGATGATATCCAGACTTAAGGTCAATTTTACTAAATATAGAAGATCCTTGCAGTTTGTCCATAAGGTCATCAATTCTAAGTATAGGATACCTATTCTTTACAGTGATCTTATTTAATGCTCGGTAGTCAATACACATACGATAGGTATTATTCTTTTTCTTGACTAAGAGTACAGGTGCACCGAATGGGGAACTGCTAGGTCGAATTAAGCCTCTATTTAGTAATTCTTCAATTTGACTCTGGATTTCTTTTTGCTCTATTTGATTGTGCCTATATGGTGCTTTGCAAGGTGGTTGTGTGCCAGGAATTAAATCAATCTTATGGTCTTTTGGTCGTGAAGGTGGTAAACCTGGTGGTAGGTCTTCTACAAAACAGTCTTTAAAATATGCAAGAAATTCCTTATGCCTAGGGTGCATATGATTTTCCTTTGCGTGCAATTCATTCACCCAAATGAGATATGATTTAGTACTCTTGCGTAATGCACGTTTTGCTTGAGTATGCGAAAGCAGTGGAAAAATATGAGATGCATGCATACCATATAATGTAATAGATTTTCCTTGAAAATTAATATTCATTGTGTGCGTGGAATAATCTATATTTGGATTATGCTAGTGTCTCCAAGGCATTCCTAAAATAATGTCGCTTGACTGTAATGGGACAACTAAGAAATTTCTTCTTTCAATATATGCACCAATTTGAATTTCTAAATCTTGAACTTCTTGTGTGCCATTGTACCTAGTGCCTAAAAATGTAGCTTTTATGCGATAATGCGTAGGTACAGTATGCAATTTTAATTCCTTTACCAATTTTGCTGAAATAAAGTCATGAGTACTACCGTCATCATGCAAGATAGTTCTTTCTTTTCCATGCATCATACATTTCATAGTCAACAATGAATGTGGAGTAGGCATACCTGGTAAAGTATCGGAAGTAGTAGTAGTAGGATCATCCTCATCTTCAGTAAAATCTAGCATATCCTCATGTTCGTCTTCGTCCATGGCTCCAAGATAGTTGATATGTGCTGGTGGCTTCTTTGAATGACAATTCGCTGCGAGATACCCTGACTGGTGACACTTATAGCATACTATTGGCTTGGCTTTGGTTACATTATTTGCAATGGCTGGAAGTCTGGGTACATTTGGATTTGCTTGTGGAATAGGCTTTAGATTTGGATTGACATTAGATGGTAATGCAGGTGGTTTAGCCCAATTCTTGCGGAAAGATGGTGATGAGAAACGACCTGGATTAAACCTTCTAAAATTGGAATTGAATTGTTTAGATCCATAATTACCGTTGGCTTGGAATTGTTGTGGTCGTCTGTCTCTTCCGCGTAACTTATCTTCAGTGTCGTGAGCTAAGGAGATGGCGTCTTCAAGGGTAGCAGGCTTGAACATGTTCACTTCAGCGTAGTAATGTCCAAGAAGTCTAGACATATACTTCCGCTTATGTGTCATCTCTGGTACGTCTTCAAGCATGCATAGCTGTAGGAGTGCATTCCAAAAACACTCTGTATACTGTGGAATAGGCTCACGATCCCGTTGTTGAAGTAAATCCCATTGCTTGATAGCCTTCTCATGAAATTGCGGTGGAAGGAAATTCTGCATGAACGTCTTCTTGAAATCTTCCCAAGTAGCAGGACATTCTATGCTCTTGCGGACTACAGTCCACCAAAGTGATGCTTTGTCTATCAGATGATTAGTAACACACTTGATTTTATCTTTTTCTGGATAAGTTTCCTCATGAAAATAGTCATCAAACTGGCTAATGAATGATAAAATAGTCTTTCCTTCTCGTATGCCATTGAAAGTGCAAAACTTGAAACTTCGTTTACTTATCTTGGATTCCTTGCGAATGGTTTGTGCTTCAAGAGTGGCGTTGATGGTATGTCGAATCAAATCTTCAGCTTGAGGTTCTTCTTTATTGGTGGATGCTTTTTGCAGTTTTGTCAATTGCGCTTGCAATGCTTGCCTAGCCCTTCGCTCTTCTTCCAATTGTAGCATGATTAGATCCAGCTTTTGTTTCATGGTAGGCTCAGGTAAGTCGTCTTCAGCCACCACAGGATCATCCATATGTGGGGTTGTCATCCTGTAAAACTCAATAAACCTTTCTCACTCAAAATCAAGTTAGTGGGATGAGCGTAGCTCAAATTCGGGGTTACAAGGCTATGTATTTTTGGGTATTTCTTTGTCTATTTTCAGAAAATCTGCAATATTTCCATCTTTGTTTGCTGAAAATACTTCAACGAACTTGTAGATAGGTAGAACACCTTGCCACGAACAACTTTCCAGTTCAGAGTTTTTGCATAGGAACGAGTCTTCTAGGAGTTTTAAGCACTAGTCAGTTCTGACTCCAATTGACTAGTTTGACTTGCAGAGTTGCAGACTTAACAGACTTGCAGAGTTGCTGACTTGCTGAACTTAGGCCGACTTGCAGAACTTACAGAACTTGATTCCACTTGACTTGTAGAACTTGACTTTTGCAGCGCAGGACCCGGAGTTTATCGACTTGTCTGCCCTGTGTGATTTGGTGAAAGCTTAATGACTTAAGCTTAAGTGATTAAGCTTAAGCTTAATAAGCTTAATGGAGGAGAAACAGGGCGGCATCAATTTTCGTGGGGGGGGGAGGGGCGTTTTTTTCTCGCGCGGAAAAATCGGAGGCATCCTCTTATACAACGATGAGGATTTATGGAATTTGAAGCTCCTAAGCTTAAGATTAAGCTTTGATATAGTAATTAACTTGATTATGAGGAGAGCTTATCTCTGTTTTCAACGACTTGATGAAGGAGATAAATACGTGGTCCTCCGCCTGCAGAGCTTGGTCCTTCGCGATCTGACAGTAGAAACAGGGGTTCTTGATTGCCAGAAGTCTGCCTGTATCGACGGTTCGCGATGAGATTGATTGTAGAGCCCGATCGTTCCTGGAGCTCCGCCTTCGCCCGAGATTGGTAGCGATTGGAAGCTCTTGATCTCTGCTCCGCTCTGATACCATTGGTGCGCAGATCGGACGTAGAATGCTCACGTGGTGAATCCCGGAAGGTCCCCAAGAACAATGAACTCTACCTTTTTGCACAAAAAACAATGTAAAAGCATGCACGACAAGAGGCAAGAGACAAATTGGGTTCAATCTCCCTCCCCCATGCCTTGTGTGAGCGCTTCACAAAGCATGTATTTTATGTATATTTCAATCTTCATGCTCAATAATAGCCCAATTTACAAAAATATGACAAGCTTTTAGCTTTTGAGTTTGCTTTCTACAAAAATAGGAAAATAAAGCTAATGGACGGTGCCCATAGAGTCTGGCACGCCCAATCTCAATGTCCAAATAGAAATAACATATCCGTGCGCATAGGCGCATACAAAATAATAATCAATAATCAATGTCTCCATAGACATAAAAAAATATGGGCATGGCGCCTATCAAAATATAATCCAAAGGTCGAATACTCGCTAGACTCCAATGCTTTCCTCCGCCACTGCTGCTATCTCTACACATCAACTGAAGCATTCACAATCGTTAGTAAAATAATACAATTAAACCGACAAAAGTGAATACCTAGTAGTCTTCAGCTACATAAATAAATCAACTGGTTAGAAATAAATCCTAACCTTAATTTATTACGAGTGCGCACTCTAAACTCATAAACGTTTATTAATTTAATATGCATTTTGCGGAATCACCCGCTATGGAATCACCCATGTACACACTAAATTAATGAAACGCCCGAAAAGGACAGGCGTCCCCATCAACTTCTCGCACAAAGAATCCTCTTTGTGTATGAGCCCCGGTCATCTAAGTTTACGGAATCCACCGTAAAACCTCACGGAATCCACCGTGGCACGGAATCCACGGTGGAATATGCCTCCTGGCATCGCATCATCACTGATAAGAGAGAACACTTTGTTTTAGCATTTTTTGACGATGTCATTGGTGATGTCGGGGAGGGGATCCATTTTCGTAGCGCGAGGATACCAATTTAACGAATATATGAGCGAGCACTGCACGTTTGGTCATCGGGCGGTGACCAAGGCGATGACCAAGGCATAGACCTTGGCATACTTGGCAACAGGCTACAAAGGCTTCGTTGGTACCATTGGCTGCGCATGAGAAGCTCCCACTAGCTTGTAGGAAAATCTTCCTGGGAGGTCACCCATCCCAACAGTGTTGTCACCCAAGTGGACTTAACTGCCAAGTGACTATCCACTAGGCTAGTTCTTTTTATTGTTCTATACTATAAACATAGTCTTAATAAAGTAGTCTTGGGAGGGTTTTCCAAAGTCTTTCTTCCATGAACTAGCATATAATACCTCATTAATAATAACAATTATCTTCATAATTAGAGCTAGTTTTAAAAATATGGAACATAAATCACTTTTCTTTGGAATGTATATGCACATTAAAATAAACTAAGTAATGGGGACATTACATTCACTGAGATTGTACTTAAGTCCAGTGTGAAGATAGAGGTAAATTCATTGGAGTATAGTTTTGATGACTACATTCTTATAGCTTCATCTCTTGGTGCTACTTAATTGACCAATGTACCATCTACTTACTCTTAGCATTGGCTTTTTGATTCACAAGCTTCCTTTCATGTTACCCTACATTGTCATTGGTTTCATAGCTACCATATTGTTGCATTGGATATCATTGGCATAGGTGATGTTAGATGCTGGTGTTGCTTTTATGCTTCATGATATACATAATGTCTTATCTTTGACAAAAAGCCTTATTTCAGCTAGAGTTGGATTATGATAGGTACCATATATCTTTTGGCGATTCTTCATGCAAGATCATTCATAATAGTCTATTTTTTGCTAGAGGTGCCAATGTTGGCAACCTCTATCCTTTTACTTGTTTTTGGGTATGTTGACTATATATTGGTTGTGACCAATCTTCTACATGTATCTTTATGGTATCATCCCCTTGGGCACATATATTTGAAAGGAATGAAAGTATTGATCTATTTGTAGTATCTTCCATCCTTGGATTATGCTTATTTTGATTCTTGTGATCATTGTCTTTATGGCAAGCAAACTTGTAATTCGTATAAGAAGTTCTGTTCTATGCATGTAAGTGAGCCTTTGCCTCTTGTGTAGTTAGATGTTTATGGGCTCTTTCCATGTCAGAACAAAGTATTTTGTAATATTCATAGATGCTTATCTGCAGAAGATTTGGGCCTATTACATTAAGTAGCAATTGTATGTCATGCTATTGCATTGCTACACAACCACTGGTCTAACTCATCATGCCAGGTCATGAAGAATTTCGGAAAGATCTCCCACTAATTAGGACTTATTTTCCTTCTACTTCAAAACATGTCCCCCTTTCTCCACCGTATAGTGTGACAAACCCTAAGTATTGACAAGAAATGCATGTGCAATGGCCATAGGAAGTGAAACACCCTTCAAAATAGTTGCAATACAAAGAAAGATGCTTGCGGAGGAGATTGGATTCACTCCCAAGATGATGAAACATGGTATACCAAGTAGTAGCACAATTGTAAGCTAGCATGCATTTGATGTAACTACCATTAAGAAAAAAGATGCTTGCAGAGGAGATTGGATTCACTCCCAAGATGATGAAACATGGTATGCCAAGTAGTAGCACAATTGTAAGCTAGCATGCATTTGATGTAACTACCATTAAGAAAAAAGAAAGCACCTTTGAACCCAAATGTTGGTTGGCCCTAGTTGGATTTTTGCTAAAAGGGATTAAGCTCAAGCCAAGGATGTGCATGAGGCATAGGCTCCTTAATGGTGAGTTTTAAGGTATGCCAAGTAGTAGCATAATTGTAAGCTAGCATGCATTTGATGTAACTACCATTAAGAAAAAAGAAAGCACCTTTGAACCCAAATGTTGGTTGGCCCTGGTTGGATTTTTGCTAAAAGGGATCAAGCTCAAGCCAAGGATGTGCATGAGGCATAGGCTCCTTAATGGTGAGTTTTAAGGCTTGGAGCTGGGAAGAGATGATTTTTTTGTGTGTTGGTATTTATCGCCACTATATTTGTGGTTGAAAGGCACTACTTATCGAAATTATATCATCATCAATACAACCACATGAATGATAGTTTTCTCAATCATAAAAACTTTTGTGCTATATTCTTGTCCCCGAGTACCTATTACAAGTGGGTGGACCTTTTTGCACATTTGTCCAAAGGTCCATTATGTCTTTGTAGTGTTTTGGCCTTCCTTTTGCTTGCATAGTAGTTGGGCGATAATTTTCCTTTTGAGATGAACCAAGAAAAAATTAAAATATACACTCATGAACATTACATCACTTTGCATGTCAATGTTAGTTTGAATGCTTCCAATATTTGCTTCATCCATATGTACAAGGTATGAGAGCATCAAGCAGCAAAGGGAAACGAATGAACCTTTGAATATATATATATATATATATATCTCATCTGATGCATGGGTGATGGTCTTAAGAATATCTGGCATATTGCATGTCTAAAGACCCGCACGCGCGCACGCACGCACGCGCACGCACACACGCACGCACACACACACACACACACACACACACACACACACACACACACACACACACACGCACGCACGCACGCACGCACGCACGCACGCACGCACGCACGCACACACACACACACACACACACACACACACACACACACACACACACACACACACACACACACACACACACACACACACACACACACACACACACACAAAGAAACATGATATGAGTGGTTAGCAGTGTAGAGGGGCTCTAAAACACACCTCTTTGCTAGTTAAAGTGAGAGGTGCTAGTGATGGATACATATGCCATAAGCAGGTTTTGTGTGTGTGTGTGTGTGTGTGTGTGTGTATGTGTGTGTGACACACACATACCACTATGTTTGATTCAACAAGTTAGAGATGATATAGAATGTTCACCAAGTGAGGGAGCACACATTGCCTCTTTTTTTATGGCCTTGCCCTAAATATTGCATATTCCCAAGGAGTTTCAAAATCTAACATCACCAATCTATAGAGAATTACATTGTATTTTAGGATTTGCTTTCTTTTTTTGTTTGAAAAATATATGAATGAACTAGAATCAAAAGCACAAACTAATAATTACATAAATTCCTTAATTTGGAGTTTTCAAAATTAATCAATCAAGTTGGAGAATTGACTACAATAACCTTGGGGAAGTCACTATGTGTAAAAATGTGTATCACATGAGATCAATGAAAGCAAATATAAAAAATGATAAACTTACAGGCATACATTCACAGAAGGAAATATTTTAAAAGATGTACATTTATTCATAGAAAGGATTTTTATATTTTATATGCAAATTTTTACACAAGAGTTTTGTTAAATCATGAAATGCCCTAGTTTTTGTCCTCTCTCTCTCTCTCTCTCTCTCTCTCTCTCTCTCCATTTGGGAACTGTTGAGGAATCTCTATTTTCATTTAGAACTATTCAAGAAAAATGCCATATTTGCATCATTTCCCACTCAATATGTTGGCCACTCAATATTCGTCACCCTCCCTTTCCCTTGATTAGTGATGGAGCTATAATCTTGCACCAACTATATTGATCAGCATAAGGTATGGCAACACAAGCAATAACTTGTCCAACAAACAATGTCCAATAGACAACGTGTTCAATAGTAGACATCATATTGGCTGTGCAAGGAGTAGCATGTGTGTGTATGTATGTGCACACATGATTGTAATCATGAGGTTGGTTCTAGCATCACATTGCAATATGTCCAAGGACTAGAATGCAAGGGTTCATGCCAAGTTTTCGAGGGGCTATTAGTGAAGCCACTAGGATGTTATACCCATCATTTACGACCATCAAGGTTAGTGCTCCCATGTATGACCAACAACAAGTTTCCTTGATGACTATATTGATATGTAGTGCTACCTTGGTCACTGCACCTTGAATGCCTTTAGTGCCTAGCTCACATTTAGGTCAATTATACATTCCCCTGGATGGCCGGGATATTGTGCAATCTATCTGTGTATCCCTTCACATACCAAATTGTGCCCACACCTAACCAAAAAAGATGGGTGGCCTAGTGGTTTAAAGACTTAGTTTTGGGGTGATTGGTAGGGATCCAAATCTCGTTATCTTGTTAGACACAAAAATCATTTTTAATGTAAAGATACTATCTTTAGTAGGCTGGGCATGGATAGATTCCAAGACGGGGAAGATCCCCTACTAAAAGTGTCCATCAACTATGTAATGTGTGACCTATAAGATTATGCCACGTGGTTGATGAACACCTCTTCTATCCTTAAAACACTCTAGGCTTGTTGGTGTATATCCAACCTCATTCAAAATCTCACTTTGTTCTACTGTTTATATTTTTGATTTTTTTTAAAAAAAATTCACACTATACTTTCATTGTTCTAGTTTGAAACATGATCATCTCTCTCTATGTATGCATATGTAGGTGTAAAATTCTCTGTGCTATTTCCTATACTTTGCTAACAAGATACTACACCTAGGCCATGATATTGCTTTCATTGACCGCCCCTTTTGTAGTACCTTGTATTGAAGTGATTGTTGTTGGGGCCAAGGCCCATGGAATGGTTGTAGTGGGGCTTTACCCTTAATTTCCACCACTGGCCTTGGTCTTGATGCCAGGAGGCATGTTCCACGGTGGATTGCATGAGTTTTTTATTCCACAGTGGTTTCCGTGAGGTTTTGCAATGGATTCCGTAAAACTATATTTACTTTCCGCGGCTTGTACACAAGGTGGATTCCTTGTGCAAGAAGTTGACGGGGATGCCTGCCTTTTTCGGGCGTCATACTAATTTAATGTACACATGGGTGATTTTTTAAAATATATATAGCTTGCACTCGTATTAAATTAAGGTTAGGACAAAGTTCCAACCCATTTATTTATTTTATAGCTGGAGAGACTGCTAGGTATTCACTTTTGTCGATTCAATTTTATTATTTTCTAACAATTGTGAATGCTTCAGATGATGTGTAGAGCAGGTACCGGTGGCATTGGGAAGCATTGGGCGATAGCGTGTATTCAAATTACCTAGAAGAAATTATTATTTTTTATGGATAAGCATCTTATCATTAAAGCCATGACACTAATATTTATTTAGGCGTGCTTAGTTATCGAAGTGCTTGATAAATATTTATTAATTTATATGCACATGGGAGCATGTTTAAATATTTCATTATTGGACATTGTATTTGGGTATATCTTGACTTTTGGGCATCCAACCGCTTTATTCCTTATTTGGACAAAAGCAAAAACAAAAGCTAAAGCATGCTTATTGTAAAATGTCTTGGCAATGATGAGCCTAGTAAGAGAGGATATACGGAGCACTAGTGTAGCAACTAAAGAAGCAAGACTTGGTGTGCAAATCGGATGCTCGATGCGTACGTAGTGAGTTTCGGAAGGTCTCCAAGAACAAAAAACTCTACTTAAGGTCAAAAAGCAAGAAAGAATATTTACACGATATGAGACAAAAAGACAAATTGGATACAATCTCCCCCCATGCCTTGTGTGAGCGCTTCACAAGGCATGTATTTATAAATTTTATTTATCTCAAAGCTAAAAAATAGCCCAATTTTACAATAAGCATGCTTTAGCTTTTGTCGTTGCTTTTATCCAAATAAAAAATAAAGCGGTTGGACGTCCCAAAAGTCGGGATGTGCCCAAATACAATGTTCAATAATGAAATATTTAAATTGTGCACCCATGCGCATACAAAATAATAAATATTTATCAAGTGCTTCAATAAATAAGCGCGCCTAAATAAATATTAGCACTATGCCTTTAATGATAAGATGCGCGCTCATAAAAAATGATAATTTCTTCTAGGTAATTTGAATACACGCTATCACCCAGTGTTTCCCAACACCATTGCTGCGCTTGCTCTACACATCAACTGAATCATTCACAATTGTTAGAAAATAATAAAATTAAATCGACAAAAGTGAATATCTAACAGTCTTCATTTATAAAATAAATAAATAGGTTAGAACTATGTCCTAACCTTAATTTAATATGAGTGCACTCTAAACTTATAAACATCCATTAATTTAAATATGTATTTTGCGAAATCACCCACTATGGAATCACCCACATGCATATTAAATTAACATGACGCCCGAAAGGATAGGCGTCCCCATTCAACTTCTCGCATAAGGAATCCACCTTGTGTACAAGCCCCAAGAAATAAATATAGTTTTACGGAATCCACTGAAAACCTCATGGAATCCACCGTGGAATAAAACACTCACGGAATCCACCGTGGAATATGCCTCCTGGCATCATACCCCCAGGGTGGGATAGCAATTGTCCTCAATTGCTATTAGCTCAATGTGGAGCGAGTAGTGAGGGGTAAGCACTTAGGTCATCACAGGTGTGCATCCATTGGGCCTCTTCAATAGGATGATTTTTAAAACTAACCAAACATCTAGAGTATCTACGGCCAGTTCTAGTGGTCATAAAGTCAGTGCCTAGAATAGTTTTAGATTCAAGGATTTCAGTTTCTTCTTCTAACAAAGGAGGGTTTTCATAGATAGGGTGAACACGTAATTGGCCTCTAAAAGGTTATAACAAACTGATATGAAAAGTACTGTGGATTTTTTAGTTTTGGGGTAGTTCTAATTTAAATGCATTGTAATTGATTTTGTGAATGATCTTGAAAGGTCCATAAAATCTAGGGGCTAACTTAACAATAGGGTGTTTCTTGACACTTTGTAATCTTCTCTTTTCAATGCATAACCAAACATAATCATCAACTTTGAAACTCATAGCTTTTCTTTTCTTGTTAGCTTTTTTAGTTATGATTGCTGGGCTTTCAAAATCATGTCTTTAACTTCAACAAAAATAGTAGCATGCATATTGGTAATATCATCAGTAGCTTTAACTTTGTTTGGCAATGATGTAACAGGTGTAGGCAATCTATGTCCATAAATTATTTCAAAAGGTGCCTTTTGTGTAGTTGTATGTGGTGTATTATTGTATGTAAACTAAAGTAAATACAAGTGTGTATCCCATGTTTGTGGTTTTGAAATTGTGTATGCACACAAAAGATCTAAAATTGTATTGTTAGTAGCTTCTGTTTGCCCATTAGTTTCAGGATGAAATGCAAATGAGAAATCAATATTTGTACCTAAATTAGCAAACAAAGTAGTCCAAAAATTATTGCAAAATCTAGAATCATGATCTAAAATAACAACTTTTGATAAACCATGGTTAGTGAAAACAGTTCTTAAAAACAATTGTGCAGCTTGAGATGTAGTTAATTTTTTCTTGCATGGAATGAAATATGCTTGTTTGCTAAATTGATCTACAATGGTCCAAATCATATCATGATTAGCTTGAGCGTTAGGCAAACTAGTTACAAAATCCATTGAAATATGTTCCCATGGTCGTTCAGGAATTGGTAAAGGCATTAACAAACCATATTGGTTACCATGGTGTCGCTTAACTCTTTGACAAATTAAACACTCAGATATAAAGTTAGAAACATCAGATTTCATATGTGGCCAATAAAAATCTTCAACCAATGTATGTTAAGTAGAAATAATACATCTATGGCCTTGGTATAGGGGACAATGAATTTCGTGTAACACAAATGATCTAAATGGAACAGTTATACACAACTTTTTCTCACAAAACATAAATCCATCAGAATAGGATAATGAATCTATTGAAATCTAGTTATTAGCAACTAATTTAGTACAATCAACTTGAAAATTGGAGTCTTGGTCATAGGTATCTTTCATAGAAATCAGGGAATCAAAAGATATAACGGAGATATTATGGATACTTGGTCTTCTACTCAAGGCATTGGTAACAACATTCTCTTTTCTGGATTGATATTGGATAAGTGGATGAAGACTTTGAATAAAAGCAACCCATTTAATATGAAGGTCAGAGATTTGTGGATGACTAAGGAGATGTTTGATACTGTGTTGGTCAGTTTTGATCATGAATTCAGATCCCATTAAATAGTGTTTCCATTGACATAAAGCTTGTACTATAGCTAGCAATTCCTTATCATAAGTAGAATACTTGAATTCAAATGGTTTAAGTTTGTATCTAGAGTAGGCTATGTGATGTAAATCTTGCATAAGGACAACTTCTATGCCAGATTCGTTAGCATTAGTGACTACTAGAAAGAATGGTTTGTTAAAGTCATGTAATTGCAAAACAGGGGCATGGGTTAAAGCATGTTTCAATAAATCAAAAGACCTTTGCTGATTATCAAACCAATGATACACAATACCTTTCTTTAACAATTTTGTCAAAGGTAATGCAAGCAATGAAAAATTCCTCACAAATTTTCTGTAAAAGCTAGCAATACCTAAGAAAGAACATAATTCATGCACATTTTTAGGAATCGGCCAATTCAAAATTGATTCTATCTTTTTAGGATCAACTTGAATACCATTAGAAGAAACAATATGTCCTAAGTATTCAATGTAGGTTTGAAAAAATTCACTCTTTTTAAGGTTAGTGTATAATTGATTCTCTTTCAATAATTTGAAAACCAAAGATAAATGTTCATAATGCTAGTTCTCATTCTTACTGAAAACCAATATGTCATCAAAGAAGACAATTGCACAATGCTAATGCTTCAAAAATATGCGATTCATCATACGACTGAATGTGGCTAGTGCATTAGTCAAACCAAAAGGTATAAAAAGGAATTGATAATGACCAAATTGAGTTCTAAATGCAGTTTTGAAAATATTAGGTATATCTAGTCATACTTGATGATATTCAAAATTGAGATCTATCTTGCTAAATATTGTGGCTCCTTGTAGTTTATTCATGAGGTCGTTTACCCTAGGGATCAGATATCTATTCTTAATAGTAATCTTGTTTAGGGCACGATAATGAATGCACATTCTATAGGTATTATTTTCCTTAACTAATAGGATAGGTGCACCAAAAGGAGAACTACTGGGCCTAATGAGTCCTCGGGTTAACAGTTCTTCAACTTGGACTTGGATTTCTTTCTGTTCAATTTGATTATGTCTATAAGGTGCTTTACATGGTGGTTGAGAACTAGGAGTTAAGTCTATTTTATGATCTTCAGGACGTATAGGTGGTAATTCAACAGCAAAACAATCTTTAAATTGTGAAAGAAATTGTTTCCATAGCTTCAATTTCATTCACTCATACTAAATATGATTTGCTACCTTTTCTTAATGCATGTTTAGCCTATGTGTGACTAAGCAATGGAAAATTATCTAAAGTATGCGTACCATATGATGTGATTTGTTTTCCATTAGAACGAATCTTCATTGAATGCATGGAATAATCTATATCGCGATTATATTTATGACACCAAGGCATTCCTAAAATAATGTCACTAGATTACAAATGCACAACCAAGAAATTTTTGTGCTAAACATAATCACCAATTTTAATTTCTAAATCATAAATTTCTTGTGTACCATTGTATCTAGTACCTAAGAATACAACCTTTATGCGATAATGAGTTGGAACTGTATGTAAATTCATTTCTTTGACCAATTTTGCAAGAATAAAATTGTGTGTACTCCTGTCATCATGCAAAACATTCTTTTCGTGACCATGCACAAAACATTTCATCGTTAATAAAGAACGAGGATTTGGCATACCTGGTAAAGTATCTAAAGTAGTACCGATATCGCCATCATCTTCCATGAAGTCTGGCATTTTTTCATGGTTTTCATCTTTAGTCGCTCCCAAGTAGTTGATATGAACAGTTGGCTTTTTGGATTGACAATTCACCGCTAGATGTCCAGGTTGGTGGCACTTGTAGCAAACTATAGGCTTGTCTTTGGAAACATTATTGGTAATGGCTGGGAGTTTAGGTATGTTGGGATTTGGTTGGAAAGATGGCTTAGGATTTGAATTTGTGTTTGATGGTAAAGTAGAGGGTCGTGTCCAATATTTACGGAAAGAAGAAGAAACAAAGCGATTTTGATTGAATCTTTGAAAGTGGGAATTGAATTGATTTGTACAAAAGTTACCCTTAGTTGGAAATTGTTGTGATCACTTCTCTCGTCCTCGAATTTTGTCTTCAGTATCATGGGCTACAAGAATCGCATCCTTGAGAGTCGTTGGCTTGAACATGTTCACCTCCGCATAGAAGTGACCAAGTAGACCAAACATAAACTTGCGCTTGTGGATCAGCTCAGGTACGTCTTCAAGCATTTGAAGTTGCAATAAGGCATTCCAAAAAAGCTTAGTATATCTCAGGAGGGTTGCTCCATGGATCTCTAAATGGCTAGGGAAATCTCCTCTTCCTCCTATTGCCTCAGCCATTTTTCCTCCTATTCTTTTCTCTTTCTGCTCTCTTCTTCTAGCCTCTTTGACTCCTCCTCTACCCTTTGCAGCTCTCTGTTTTCCTTGGCGGTGGAGTGAGTCCTTCATATGGGGATTTTGAGAGTAATCTTTTTTCTTCTCCCTTGGCTCAAAAACTCTCAACCTTACTGCTCACTGACTATCCTCTTGCTTGAGGTTTCTCGTTGTCAAGATGGTTGGACATTCTCCTTTTCATAAACAATTCTTTCTGCATTGTCTTGCTACTCTTTATGGGTTTCTTCTTCCCCTTGTGCTCTTGCTGAAAGAGAGAGGGTTGGGCTTGCTAGTATGGGAGAGTGATGCTCCTCACACGGATTGGTGACAACTCTGGGATCTCCTCTACAACTTCTCTTTTCACCTCCTCTAGAGCTTCTTGGGTAATGACTTTTAACACTTCTCCAAAGCCTATGGTTGAAGCCTTGGAGGTAGATTTTTTCCTCTCAGACTTTGTTGTGGTAGCTAAGGACTCTCCTCTTGCCACCCTTGGTGCTATACTAGTACCTTTGCTAATGCCTATATTGTTTTTCAGACGTAGTCATTCCAACTCACCTCCTCCATGGCATTGGTTGCAGGGATTTCCAACAATGGTATGTTGATTCTATTTATAAGGGCATTGTATCTTTCGCTTGAAAAAAGTATGTGGACCATTTGAGCCTGCAATCAAATGTGGGGTCTAGAATATCACCTAGGCTGATTCCATCATTGGTGTAGACCTTTCTTTTGTCCATCCCTAGCATTCCATACACATCCCTCTTTGGCCTATTCTCTAGCTTCTATGCTAGCCCTAGTGCTTTCTCTATGATCTATGGATCAAGGGCAACTTCCACCCTTCTAGAGGTTTCACTTGCCTAATAGTCACCATGCCACTATTCCTTTGGACATAAAAAATCCTCAGGAATTCTGTACATTTACTATGGTCGATGTCTTGTCCCACCTTTTCCACATACTAAGTAAGGCTACATCACTTTATCCTCTGTGACATTGCCTCTTTGGATGTCATCACTCCTTCTAGATTGTGGATGCTGTGATATTTTAATTAGTTGAATGCCTAGATCTCCATGGCTAATCCATACCTTCTATGTTCCTCCTTTGAGAAGGGGAGCTTGTTGGCTATATCATGTTGTCTTTCCATTTAGGCTCTAATCGCCACACAAAATCTCACAATTATTTTTCTTTAAAGGCCATCTCTTGCACGAAAACTAAAATGATTAGAAAGATTAACATCTAACAATGAGGAATATAACCTTTAAAATAAAAATTCTCACACCAATCAATCCACAAACTTTACACATTCATTCCTCCCTTTCAAAATTCAATTTCTATTTTGAGTTTTCATCCATTACTCCCCTTCCCCCTAGAAAGGATGAAGATCCTTCCTAGGATTGTGGAAATCAAGGTGTATGGGCATGCGGTGTGCTCATGGTGTGCCTCAATTTCTCAAGAACCAGACATAAAACTTGGGGTTATACTCAAGAGTTGCATAGCTGTGCATATCCTGTGGACGAATGCCTACTTGCATGATGTAAGTTAATACATCAATTAAGAGGTCACCTAAGTTGAGTCGACTTGCAATATGGAGATGGTCCTTCATTAGAATCTTATCCAAGTATGGATGAAGGATGGTATTGACTTCTAATGGCCGATTCCTAGTTATGACCAATACTCTAAATGAGGTGGGGGCCACATAGGTTATGTTGTACTCAGAAGTCTTGATAGCATGTCATTGCTCCGCATTGGTCATGATTTGCTAACCATCTTTTGAGCCCTTGAAAGGTGCAAATTATACCACTTGCGTAAGAAATTGGACTTAGATTCAACAAATCGTTGGAATTCAGAAAGCTTCTATGGTGGCATGGAAATTTTACTTTTCTGATAGGATGTTATCAAGCGTTGGCTTACGACCTTTTCTTGCAAAATTTCATTGCCAATCATCTTGTTTGCAATGGTGGAAGTCCTAATAAAAATAAATTCATATTCTTTCAAGAATATTGCAAGGAATGTACTATGGGTTCATCAAGTAGGCCTAGGTCTAAACGTTCATAACTTCTAGCAAACAATATGAAAGTTGAATCCAACTGACTGATGCACATAGCCAAGTCCTCCCCTGTATCCATGGCCATATTGGAAGCCACTTCAAGAATGGATCATCATGGCTATGGTGGCTTAAAGTGTGATGGTGGCTTGGGTTTAGTTAAACAGGACAAGTTGATGCAGGGTACTTCCATTTGAAGATTCTCAGTGGGTGTGGTAGGCTTGGATTGTGAGGTTTGAAATTCAATTGATACTTTGTCATTGAGTTTTGCTATGGTAATCATCTTAGAGTCATTAGGCAGGGGCTTGCTTGGTTTCTCGTGGACTCTTGGTTGGGTTGATAGACCATTTGAGCACTCAAGGATTGAGCACCTTCCCTTTTAATTCTTCTCCTCCCCTATTGTTTTGGTTGACATTGTTGAAGCTAATTTTTTGGGGCTTGAGATTGAGGATTAGACTTAGTATTTGTGAGTTTAGGCAACCACAATGAGGTGTTACCCTCATAATATCCTTGGGCTTGCAACAGGGCTTTTGGAACCCGGTGCTGCTCAGCCACATGTGCACTATAGGAGCACCAACTCCACCATTTAGGCCTAGAGCATGAGGCATGGAAACTATGCATTTCCAATTATTGGCGTTTTTGAACGTGTGGTCTATGCTTAGGGGCTCACTTAAGTGGTTGTTTTATCGTGGTTCCTTGATGCAGTTGGAAAGGTACCATGGGAGCACATTTGGGATGTACTACCCCCCTCCTCAGGGTGGACACTAAGTTTAGCTACCAATGACACTATAGGTTTTGTGACAACTATAGTTCCCTTACTCAAAGCCATTACTATTCTAACATGCTGGATGGAAAGGTGGATGCATTACGAGTTGTAGTCCACATTACAATGAACTTGTTTTTTAAACACTCCTCCCAGCAGTGTCTCCTTACCAACACTTTGCTTGTTAGATAGCATGTAGAAAACAACATGTAGACTTTCAATCTTGATGGAAACCATTAGTTTGCATTTCCCCAAGAGTGGATAGGATTTCCCCCCAAATGGGCTTAGTTTTGCATTGGTTGGTTGCAATTGGGATTGTTCTAGTGTTCATGCATTAAGATATTGGCATCGGCTCCCTTGTGAATTAGTGCATCAAGGGTGTATACCTTTTGGGAGGTTACAGTGATTGGTAGGTAGGCTGGTGATACTGCTTCCTCTTCTGCATCCTCAAGTTCTATGATGGTTGTAACCCTCACATTCGACGGTGGTTCTATCATCAAAGGTTCATGAAGTGGATGTGATGGAGGGTAATACTTTCTTATGTAACTTCTGTTGAAGAAACCTATACCCTGTCCTTCTAGGGTTTCAAGTTTTACATTCCCTATTCTACTGACATTGCGGATCTTGAAGGGTCCCAATCCCCTAAACTTCATTTTTTGCTTGTCTCCCTTGATGGAGTATAGCAAGACTAAATGTCTTTGCTCAAAGTCTCCTTGCTTGATATATTTTTCAAGCCAACTCTTGCAACATGCCTTTTCGCAAATTAGGGCATCGATTGCAATGATATGAGTCTCAGATAGGCGTTCCAATTCTAATAACCAATTTGTCCATACTTCTTGGTCCTCCCATTGCTCGTGGGTTGCTATTCTTAAGCTGGCAACAAAGAATTCCACTGGCAAAATAGCTTTAATTCCATAGGTCAACCTAAATGGAATCTGCCCAATGGCTGTTTTGTAAGCCATTCTGTATGCCCATAAGGCTGCCATAAGCTTGTTATCCCATCATTGTGCGAGCAGAGATGAATTTTTTTAGAATACCCACTAAGATATTATTTGTGGATTCAGCTTGACCATTGACTTGTGGATAATATGGAGAGGACTTCCTATGGCTTATTAAGAAAGTGGATAACAAGTGAGTGATCACTTTGTTGATGAAGTGTGTGCCGTGGTCACTAACTAACTCTATGGGGCAACTAAACTGTGATATTACTTGCTTCGAGAGGAACTTGGCCATGGTCCTTGCATCATTTTTTCTAGTTGATCAGGCTTTCGCCCACCTGGTGAGATAGTCAATGGAAACAATGATGTATTTGGCTTGGGAGTATTGAGCTACAAGGCTGATTAAGCCAGTGAAATTGATTCCCCACTTCTCAAATGGTTGGCATGCAATCATTGGGGTTAACTCCATTTTGTCCTTACGAGCAGGGACCTTAGTCCATTGGCACTTATCACAATGTTTTACAAAATTGGTTGCATCTCAAAATAGCATTGGCCACCACAATTGGAGCACCTTGTGTGTGGCAGTGTCCCCACTGAAGTGCCCTCCGGCTATTCCGCCATGTGCTTTCTTGAGCACATCATAAATTTCGTGTTTGCAGACACATCTCCTTAAAATTCCATTATGTCCTACCTAATACAATTGACTTGCAACCAATTGATAAGGTTGGATCTTCAAGATTAGTCTTTTTAATCTAGCTTTCTCTATTGGTCATTTTGGTAGTCCATTCTCAAGTATGTGGACTATGTCATCCACCCAATATGGTATGAGGTCTACTCTAAACAGTTCTCATTCACTGGATATTTTAAAAAGGCGTGCATCCGGTAGGTCATCACTGATTTCTTATCCAGGGCCCTCTCCTATGGGTATGCGAGACATATGATAAGCTATATAATGTTGTTTACCCTTGTGTACGACCATAGAGAAGTTGAATTCCAAGAGCAGAAATAACCATCAAGCAATGTGTCTTGTTGCACAAGGTATATTCACAAGATTGATGGTCCATAAAGAAGGTGAAGTGTGTCACTAGAAGATAGTGTTTGAACTTCTTTACAGTAAGTATCATGGCTAACCCTTCTCTCTCCATTGTGGAGTAGTTTCATTGAGTTGTCTGCTAGAAAAATTCACTGGATAGTCTAGGTTATGTTTGCCACATTGGCACAACATTTCCCCCATGGTAAATTTTAATGCGTCAATGTGTACATGAAAGATAATGGACCAATATGGGGCTCTCAAGATAGGAGCTAAAGTTAGATCCTACTTAAGTCTTTTATAGGCCTATTGACATTCGTCAATCCACTCGAAGACTATTAGTAGCTTGTACAAGGGTCTAGCAATCAATGCATAGTTTAGCACAAACCGCCAATAGTATTGTGTGTAGCCTAAGAAACATTGAACTCCCTTAAAGTTAGTCAGATGGGGAAGGCATATGATCACCTTGACTTTGGAAAAGTCTGTGGCTATCCCATTCCTTGATACAACATGCCCTAAGATGCACCTGGATACTTGACCCAAAACTGGAACTTTAAAAGGTTCCGCGATAGATCATATTTCCGACACCGTTCAAGACTATTTGTAGCTTTTTCAAGTGCTCTTCCCAATTGGATGGATGCATAGGTCATTAAAAAAAAGACTTCCAACCATTTCTGAGCATATCCTTGAAAATAGTACACATGAGCACTAGAATATACTAGGAGAATAAGTCAATCCAAATGGTATGACTATGTAGGCAAACACCCCCCCTTCAGTGGCAAATGTCATCTTGTGTCTGTCATCCAGATAGGTTATAGCCCGAGAAGCCATTCGGAAAGTTGTAGGCTTCCTTTCCTGCCACCCTCTCTAGCATATGCTCCATGTATGGTAGTGGGTAATTGTCTCTCTTGATGGCCGCATTAACCTTATTATATTTTACACACACACACTTGTATCTTCACATTCTTTTTCATGACTATGACTATGGGTAACTGTCTCTCTTGGTGGCCATGTTAACCTTCTTATAGTGTGTACACACACTTGTATCTTCTATGACTATGAGTGACACCCAGTCCGTATGGTATATCTCATAAATGAATTCAGCCTTCAATAGCTTATCAATTTTCTCCTTTGCAGCATGTGCATGCTTAGGATTCATTGCATACGGTCTTTGCTTGACTAGTGCTACATTGGGGATCATGGGGATGTTGTGAGTCGTAATACTGGGATCTATTCCCTTCATCTAAGGACCACGCAAACACATTGTCAAACTCCCTTAGGAGATTTATGAGATCATGCTCCTCCTCCTCTGTCAGGTCATGCGCTATGTAAGCTATGGTTGAAAAATAGTTTGGTTGTTACATAAAATTCTTGAGGTCTAATAATGGAGGAGAGTATATGTCATATGAATTTTCAGATTTTTGAGAGATCATGGAATCAAAAGACAGGTGACATGTAGATACACACCTCAGTAGAATGGTGTGGCAAAAAGGAAGAACTGTATCATTGCAATGATTGCTAGGAAAATGATAACCAAATGAATGTGCCATTGACATATTGGGTAGAGGCAGTGCATACTGCAGTAGATATCATAAACAAGACACCTAGAGCATTGACTCAGCATGTATCATTGTATGAAAAGATGTATGGTAGGACACCCACTATTGCCTACGTCAGGGTTTTTGGATGTGCTTGTTATGTTCATGTTCTTGATGATTTGAGGAAGAAGATGGAGCCAAAGGCTATAAAATGCATCTTTCTTGGATATCCTGATGAGAAGAAGGGTTACAAATGCTATGATCCAGTGACTAAGGAAGTTTACATTAGCAGGGATGTCACATTCAATGAGTATGAATCATGGTACAAGCCCAAGATTGTAGTGGATTTGGATTCCTATGAGAGTAGTGATGATGATGCTCATGGGAAGAAAATTTCAGCAAATAGCAAGCTTGGAAATCAACACTTAGACGATATGTCTAGACCTCAGGAGAATGCAGAAAGCAGTGGTAGCTATAGTCCATGGAGTGGCAGGTTGAGAAGTTATCTCAAAGTTATACAAAAGAGTGTGGAAATTACAAAAGGAAAGAGGTGTATGGCTAAAAGTTCAGAGGACGAATCTATCGATGATGAGTATGGCATTCCTCAAGTAAAAATTCAGGGTACTAGAAGTGTAGGAAAATATGTGCCACCACATGCAAGAGTAGTTGAGACTCCAAGTAGTGCACCTCAGTTGAGGAGATCAGAAAGGGTTAGATATCCTATTGATAGATGACATATAATGGGTTCATGAAGATGCATTATGCTTATATGGTTTCTTATGTACAACATGTGGAACCTACTTGCTTTGAGGAATCAGTGGAAAGCAAAGAATGGAGACAAGCTATGGATGAGGAGATGGATGCATTGAAGAAAAACAAGACTTGGAATTTAGTGTAGTTACCTCATGGAAAGAAATAAATTGGTTGCAAATGGGTGTACAAAGTCAAGTGCAAATCGGATGGTTCTCTAGAAAGTTATAAAGCAAGGCTGGTTGAAAAGGGTTATGCACAAACATATGGATTGGATTATGAGGAGACATTCAGTCCAGTGGCAAAGATGACTATAGTGAGATCAGTGATTGCTTTAGCTTCTATATATGGCTGGAAATTGTATCAAATGGATGTGAAAATGCATTCTTGAATGGTAATTTGGAAGAGGAAGTATACATGGATCAGCCTAAAGCGTATGTGAATCCTAAATACCCACATTATGTATGCAAGTTGAACAAGGCATTGTATGGACTGAAGCAAGCACCAAGAGCTTGGTGCCTAAAGAGTATGGTTGATTACTCATTCTATGTGAGACATATAGAGGAAAAAGCCTAAAGAGTATTACCTTTGCAAGCTTATTCTGAGCTTGAGGGGGAGTGTTGAGAAATAAGGAAAAAGCCTAAGCTTTATCCGTGGTTGTATTAAGTGTGTGTGAGAGACTTGTAAGAAAATATTGAAGAGAAGATAGAATGAGAAGAATAATGAAGGGGAGGAGAGCATGTAGCTCCTAACCTCTACTTGCTCCATCCTTGTATTCCTCTACTTGAAGTTTGATAAAAAACTATTGATAGAAGAGAATCTATGACAAAAACCTTCTCTTGAACATCAGAGGGAAGATTTACTAGAATTAAACTACAAAAGCAAATAAATAGTAAGATTTAGGCCATATGCATATGATGAAAACATGCAAAATTTTTAGAGTTTCACGATACCTTAAGACTATGGTAATTACATGATCAATGATCTCCTTTTGAAGGTTTGAGAGGACTCAAATATCCTCCTCGCTAAAGCAGATGGCACTAAGATACTGCTACTGGTGTGGCCTTCTTAGAGGCAACACAACATTAAAAAATGGACCTAGCATCTCAAGTGCCTCACAACTCTCCTCATGCATGCTAACATGCCTCTCTCTTTTCTGCACGGTCTCTCTCTCAGCCTCTATCTCCCTGGCCTCCATCTCACGAGCCTCCCTTTCTTCCTAGGCAACCTTCTAAGAATTTAGCCTCGTGTTGTGGGAATGCGAGTGTGTGACATCACTCACCCTCACCTCCTTGCTCTTTTTGAGGGGAGGGATCTCTAAAATTCCCTTCATCTTCTTGTTTGTAATGCCTTGTGGGACTAGCAACTTATTGTATCTAAACCTGAGTAACCTAAGGGATGTGAAGTCCCTACGCATCATTGTCACCCTATGAGCATGAGCTGCCAAAATGCAGGAGTCTTGAAAAAATTCTACCATGAAGTCCTCGGCAGCTTCATGCAAGCAATCCAGTGCTGAGGCATGCTAGCAGAAGTCTAGGTTTTTTTCTTTCACATATATCTTTAAGAAACATGGTAAATGGCATCTTCTCATTTGTAGGCTCGTGGGAGTTCATGATCCTCCTTAGCTCTTTAAGCATTGAGGCATGTTGTAGGTCCTGCTTACGATGAGCTCTAGTGTGCAAGGGGGTCATCCTTTTCCCAGAATCAAATCCCTGCTCTGCAAGCTTGGGCCAGGGGCCGATGCATCATCCTACACATTCTACCTGGAGGATGCTCCCTATTGTGCAATGTGTGGGTCTCTAAATGATACTACCCTTGCGGTCAGCTTTGTTCCAGCCATGTCTACGAAAGAGTACAAAAATAGTATTAGAACTCCCAATGAGGAAAGAGCAAGAAACTAGAGAAATGGGATAAAAGAGACCAAATCCGCACAATGCGAGAGAGTGGGGTTCCAAAATTAGGAACCATCCCCTCCCATTGTTTGAGGTAGGGTGAATTGCAAAATGCGAGGGGTAAGGGGGTCCCAAAATTAGGAGGCCTAGACCACAGAATGTGGGGGGTCTGCTAATATTGGGACCCCCCCTCATGTTGTGCAGTCTTGGGGACCATAGAACATGGGAAGTGAGGGGGCATGTTGTGCAGTCTCGGGGACCACAAAACATGGGAAGCGAGGAGGGGTCCCAATATTAGCAGCCCCCCCTTGCATTGTGTGGTCTTAAGGACCAAAAAATGCAAGGGGAGGGGTCCCAATATTAGCAGCCCCCGCCCCTCGCGTTGTGCGGTCTTAGGGACCGCAAAAACATCAGGGGGTCCCAATATTAGTAGCCCCTCCTCATGTTGTGCAATCCCAGGAGAACTTCACAACACAAGGGGGGTTCCAAAATTAGAAGCCCCCCTTTTGGTGTGTGGGGTTGGAGAAAATCACACAACATGAGGGTGGGGGCCCTACATTAGAAGGCAACTTGCCCTCGCATTGTATAGTTCCCGGCTGCCAGGGGGAACCACACAACACAAGGGCATGGTCACAACATAGGAGGCCTCCCCCTCATGTTGTGTGGCTCCTCCTTATGGGCAGGGGGAGGACCGCACAACGTAAGGGTACGTAAGGGCAGGGTGTCACCAGATTGGGAGGGCCCCCCCTTGCATTGTGCAGCTCCACTTGGGGGGATGACACACACGAGGTGGGTGAGTTGAGAGTTTTCTATACCCCACTTTGCGTTATGCAGGACTTGGACCGACACATTGCAAGGGGAGGGTGCTCTTGTAGCTTGTTATGGCCATATCACATTGTGCGGGCTTCACCAGGGGAGAGATTCACCACTGTAGATAAGTGCTGAGAGCTATGGAGGTTTGATACATTCGAGAGGCTTACAATGTGCAAAGTGAAAAATCAATCGACTATCAAATTTTGTGCTATATATAATGTGCCAATGTCACTCGATGCCACATCAGCAAGAAGTGCGCCCACACATGTTAGAATTAAAAGTGCATGCTATGTGTTTGGCACCATGGTCCCTTTGCATGTGAAGAAATGAGTGAGGCACTATGTGTCCATCGATGAGGCTCCTTGCATGTGCCACAGTGAATGCACATGTAATCACCATGTGTGCAATACTCAAGGCTAAAAAGAGCCAAGCCATGAGTAGATTCATCCCCCTATTTTTGCACTCACTTTCTTCCTCTCTATCGCTCTACTCTCTCTCCCTCCCTCCCTCCCCCTTGACTCGTGTTGCTTGATCGAAGGTCAAATCTTGCTCTCTGTCGTCCTAATGTGAGGCCCTCGTTGCATTCTCTTTTGGACTTCTATTGTTTTGGTTTAATAGCTTGGAACTCCTATCCCTCTCCCCCTTTCGTTGGAATCGTAAAACATGAGGAGGAGGTTTCAAAATCTTGAGGGTCCCCCTCATGTTGTGCACTTCCGTCATCCCAAAACAAGGACTGGCACAATGCGAGAGGAGGGCCTCAAGATTTTGAACCCCACCCTTGTGTTGTGCAGACCCCTCAGCCCCATCCTCCCCGTTGTTAGAGAGTTTGGGGTTGAAAGTCTACCGCGGGGGTAAGAGACAGCAGGGTGAAGGGAGATTCAAGGAAAGGAGTAGACACAAGAGAAGGGGCTCAAAGAAATAGAAGATGTAGAAGAATACTAACAGAGGTGAAGCTTCTCAAAAAATTTCTACATTATGAGAAGATAAAAATCTTGTAGAAAAAACGTGCATAAAACAATATCTTCCTCTATGCTGCTCAGACTGCCAATTTGATGCTTCCGTTGGCTCCAAAAGGGGGGCAAAATACTAGGATACTTGGCTAGAATTCTGCCATAGATCACTCCTTCATCTCCCAGTTCGTGATGCTCATTTTCTAAAAATTGTGATCATGTATCGTGTGATTTCACCAATCCTTCTTTTTACATAAAATCCTCCCAAAATGATTGAAAGCTACCTGATTTCTTTTACATGTCATCTTATTCTAGAATTTGTCTATAGTTTTTGGATTTTTACAAGAGAAAGTATCTAAAATATCATAAATTGGCTAAACTTTTCCAAAAATCTAATATTTTTGGACCATCCACACTACGAACACTGCCATGAATGACTAATATGGCATTGGCTCTCTAGATCAATAAGAAAGCCAAAGGACAATGCATTTTGGAGTTTTTCACATTGTGTGCGCATAGCGGCACAACACCGTCCCCATCCCTATCCCAAATCACTAAGGACCCACACAACACAAGGGGGGGCCCTCAAGATTTTGGACTCCAACCCCCCTCACGTTGTGTGGGTCCACCCTACCCCAAACTGTAACGATCCCCACAATGAGAGGGGGAGCCTTAAGGTTTTTGAAACCCCCCTCGCGTTATCTGGGTCTCCCTTTTTGCCGATTGGCATTTCTCATATAGTTGTGTTTGTAGATATGGATGCTACACAGGTACAACATATGGAGGGGACTCCTGAACCTATGAGGAGTGAAGCCAGTCCTCCTGGCGCTCCAGCACAAGAGCCTACTAGTATTGAAGGCACTCCTAGCGCTTCGATGTTGTGCCGCTACACGGACATAGTGTGAAAAACTCTAGAGTACATCATCACTAGGCTTTCTTATTGATCTAGGAAGCCAATCCCATATTAGTCATTAGTGTCAGTGTACTAGTGTGGATGGTTTAAAAATACTAGATTTTTGGACAAGTTTAGCCTATTTTTGATATTATTTCTTGTAAATATCCAAAAGCTATAGGCAAATTCTAAAATAGGATGACATGTAAAGAAAAGCAAGTGGATTTCAGCCATTTTTGGGGGACTTTATGCAAAAAAAAAGGATTGGTGAAATCACACGATACACAATCGTAAATTACAGGTAGCAAACAACACTCTGAAATGGGGAGAAGAAGAAGGAGTGATCTAGGAGGATTATGGGTAGGTGTCCTAAAATTTTACCCCCCTTTCAAAGCTAATGGAAGCGTCAGATTGGTTGTCTGAGTAGCAAAGAGGAAGCTATTGTTTATGCACATTTTTGGTCTACAAGAGATTTATCTTCTCAAGATGTAGAAATAAATTGACAAGCTTCACCTCTATGAGTATTCTTCTACATCTTCTATTTCTTTAAACCCCTTCTCTTCCATCTGCTCCTCTCCTTGAATCTCCCTTCACCCTACTATCTCTTACCCCCATGGTGACTTTCTACCCTAAACGCTCTGACAGTGGTTGGTGAACCGGACGTGAAAGTTGGTAGTAGGTGTGTAAAGATGGGGGGATTCTGCAGGTTCAAGTAGTGGTAATGCTTTAAACAAATGATTACTTTGTTGCAGCAATAACAACATCAGTAGTTGTTATTACAACGACAGATGCAAACTCAGTTGGAAGCAGAAAGAATTGATTCCTTAGTTGTGAATGCATTGCAGGCAATGGGACATGAATTGAAGTAGTTTAAGGGTCAAAATGTTTCAATCTTTATCCGATTGTATGAAGAAAAGATGTTGTTTCATGGGGTATCGTAGTATGCATGGAGTCTTTTGGCGATGCATGCATTGCATGATCGGATTGATGAGTTACATAGAAGAGATGCCTGATTGGGCAGGTTTTAAGAAAGCTTTGATGAGAGAAGAGTTTTTCTTGGAGGATATAATATTGTTAATTGAAAAGAAATTTACAGATTGGATTGAAAAGCCCAATAAAGGGTTGGCTACTACAGCTTTGCTCTCTGAATTTGAAAGTTGATATGTGCGGTTGGATGTCGATGAGTAGCAATCATTGGAGAGTTAGAATATTGATTTGTTTATGAAGGTTGTAGATCCTATCTTGCGCAAGCTGATCATTTAGAAGATGCATCTTTTGAAATGCGGTTGAGGGCTAATGTAAGTAAGGCAGTGTATATGTTGGTAAAGAGAGAGCAGATGAAATTAAGATGGGGTACATGCACCACACCTCCCAGTGCTTAGAAGGGGGCTAAAATTGCAGCCAAGGCACCTGTAGCTAACGCAAAACAAACAGCTATACTTGTTGGTTCGGCTCTTAAAGGTGATGTTTTGGATGAATTAATCAAAGGCATGTGTGATTTGAGGATAAATTTGACAAAAATCTATGCAAAGGTCGAAAAGTTGGATGTTAAGGTAGAAGAGAAGGCTCGGGCAATAGCCCAAAGACCGTACAAAGAAGGATACAAGAGGAGATGCATTTGGTGCGACAGTTTACAGCATGAGAAGCGAGACTGTACAACCTATTGTGAAGCGAAAGTAAAAACATTATTCTTTTGGAAAGATGGAAAAATACATGCAGCAGAAACTGGTCTTCCAATAGAGACAAATTTTGGAAATGGTAGCATGCAGAAGAGGTTGGAAGAAATGGCTGTAAGGACAACATTTGTTGCCATATATGTAGCCACATATGGGTTGAGAATTGAAAGGGCCGATGAACCTTGTAAAGGAGACATGGCTGAAGCAAAATCCCGCGTTTGGATGTAAGCATTAAATTGCATGGAAAAATACAAAATAACAAAGTCTAAATAGGATGATACAAGTCAGAGTATACGAGGGAGAATAGGATGGAGAGCACCAGTGAATTCATTTTCAGCCTCTGCTTATTTGGCTAAGGTTCATAATCAAGAAGCTCTTGTGGAAGAAAAGAGAAGAAGAGATGAGGACACTACTGGTCCTTCCTCTTCAGTCCCATCCAAATGCATAACATGAAGTAAAATGGAGCAGCAAAAAGAGATTGAAAAAGCCATACCTAAGCATGTTATGGAGGATGCATCTCAAGAGAAGAAACAAGAAGGGAAGAAAAGGTGCAAGCAGCTCGATTACAGGTTACCATCAGATCTTGAGACTGCCTCAAACCTTAAAAAGGTCTTGGAAGATTGCATACTTGGCAGTAGAGTGGAATTCACACTTTGCAAAGTTCTTAGAATCATGAAGCATGAATTTCATGATGCAATCATTGATATGCTAAAACGAAAAAGACAGTTTGCTGGTGAAGTTTTGCAAGCATTGATATAGGTTGACGAAGACATAGAGAAACATCTTCAGAGAAAATATGATGATGCATGTAATGCTGATTTGGAGCAGGCTGGTGTTGAAAATGGATTAAATGGGAGTATAAACAACAAGCTTTTGGCTAAAATTGGTCTTATGGGCAGCAACAGTAAGCATAGAGAGAAGACTATGTATAATGGGATGTCCATCAACAAGTACATGAAGAAGAAGATGCTCATTTTATTCCAAGCAGTCATTATTCACAAACGTATTGGGCTCGTGCTACAATAGAGACAATTGTTAAAGTGGGAGAAAGAGAGATGTCTTACATAGCTCTCTTGGATCATGGTTTCGAAATCAATTAAAGGCATGCAGCTTGTATGAGAATGGGGGTTGGCCGATTGATATAGATTTGGGATGGCAAATGCGAGCAACAAACAATTCATCAGGGGATCTTCATGCGGCTTGTTCGAATGTATCTGTGACTATTGGAGATGTGAGGGATGAATATCATTTTTTCTACAGGATTCATGTAGTTATCTTGTGATTTTGGAGCAGCCCTATATTTTGAAATCAAGCCTAGAAACAAAAGCCTTGGATGATGGTTCTTTATATGCTCGGGTTCGGAGTAAAGACAATACAAAGGCGGTACAATTTCTCACTATTTGTGTGAATCATCCCCGCGATCTAGATAAACTACGGGATAATCCCATGCCACCTAATGCATGAGAGTTTAAGGGCTTTTAGACAACATTGTTGTAAGTGGAGGCTATGGTAGTGCCTCTAGGAAGAATAATATGCCTCCAAGAAAGGGGGAAACTGTGTTTGTGTCTGGATTGTGGGAATGGACAACATGTAGTCTTGGCTGTTTTAAGAATATTTCAGCCATGTGTAGGGATGAAAAGAAATATGTAGAATGGGTTGAAAAAGAGCTGAAGACATATGGTTTGATGGTTGCAAATGAAGGTATTTTAGGGCTATTTTTAGGGCCAGTTGATGTTGATACAATTGTTGCAATTTCTATAGCAATTAATGCTAAAAATATGCTAGAAAAAGAGGTTATTTATGTTGACATTTTAGAGATGTATGAAGTCATTAAAGAGTTTACTCAGCATGAACGCTATGTGTTGCAATATGGGATGCAAAACAGGGTTGAAACAAGGGTGGATACAAAAAGTACAAAACAGTTGCAAATAAGGTTAAGCATGTGGCTTTTCCTTTACTACTTGAAAGTAATGGATTGGCTAAAAAAAGTGACTCAACAACCTAGTTGACGAGATCCACATGGAGTAGGACATTAATTTACAGCTGAAACTTTACAAAAGCTAAAAATTGGTGATACAAGCTTTCTTTTGCCTGCTCAGAAAGAGCCTGTTTCTTGTAGATATTGGCTTGCCAAGGAAAGCCTTTGTGTTTCAGCCAAATGTAATTGGATATGTTGATTTGACCATAGTTGCACCTATGCTGATCTTTACACTACCTCATGTGCCATGGAATTTAAAGTCTATTCCAATACCTCGGGCATATTTGCCTAAGTTGCTAGAGCTTTTGAACGAGAAGATCAGGATGCGGATTTTAGATCCCTCTTCAACTCCATATTCGAATCAGTGGTTTACTGTTCCAAAGAAGAATGGTTCTTTGAGGTTTATATAGGATTTACAACCAGTTAATAAGATCATCATAAGGAATGTTGGATCAGGCCCGATAGTGGATGAATTTGCAGAAGCATTTGCAGGCAATGAAATTTACTCTATGGGAGATTTATATTCAGGATATGATCAGTTCTAGCTTGCATTAGAAAGCCGGGATATCACTACCATGAAGACACCACTTGGATTGGTTAGGATGTGTACGCTTCCATAGGGAGCAACTAATTTAGTGGCATATATGATGAATGCTATAAATAAAGTTTTGAGGGAGTGTATCCCTCAGTTGACCTCACCCTTTCTTGATGATGTGTCAATAAAAGGGTGTGATATCCATGAGAAGAATGAAGAGTTGAATAACTAGGGATGTAGAAGATTTGTGGCTAATCATATTGTTGATTGTGATAGGATTTTGAGTCGTCTTGAAGAAGTGTATTTGACTTTGTTAGGAGGAAAGCTGGTTTTTGGAGTGGAGAAAGTATTAGTCTTTGGGCACGTGTGGACCATATGGAAAAAAGCCCTCACCACCAGTAAAGATTGATGCCATAAGAAAGATGCGGAAGACATGTTTGAATGTATCCAAGGTAAGAAGATTTTCAAGTGCATGTGTCTTTTACTTGATATGGATTTCGCATTTTGCTCATGTGGCTGAAAGTTTATATCAACTCTTGAGAAAAGGGTAAAATTTTTTATGGGGTAAACAACATGCGAAGATAGTTCAGTAGTTTAAGAGCTTATTGATTTCAGCCCCAACACTAAAGAGAGCAAATTATGAGAATGGGCAGCCTATTATTCTCACCGTAGATGCAAACCCAATTGGCATTGGTTGGGCAATGGGTCAGGATGATGCTGATGGGAATAGATATGCCATTTGGTTTGGAGCAAAGGTCCTCAATGAGTGGCAACGGTGGTATTCTCAAGTCAAAAGAGAGATTTGGGTGTAGTGATAGCCCTTAAGTATGATAGGGAGTATTTTATGGTAGCTCATGTAGTGGTAGAGACTGATTGTTTACCTCTATTGGGCATGATAGTAAATTGCTCAACTCTCGATATTGCCATGTTACAGTGGATTACATATATAAAGTATTGGGGGTAAAGGCGCCTCCGCCTACAAAGAATCAGTAAATTCTTTAGCTCCAAACAACTGATACAAAGATGACTCTGTCCACCTGTGCGCTTCCACTGTGTGAAGCTTAGATGGCGATCTAGACATAAGATAGGTGAAGAGCTTAAGGCTAGCTGGAACAATAACTCTGACTGGGTGAAAGATGAGTGATCGATCTGAAGGGGTTTATCTTTTATAGCCCGCGAAGGTCGCTAGGTTGGCCTGCCGACCTACCATATGAGCCTCCACTAGTCGGCTAGGGAATATTCCATGGAATATTCCCTTTACAATCGGGCCGGGGGTGCTGCCCCCGGACCCCTACCAGGGGGGGCCGCTGGCCCCCCTGGGACCTCCCAGCCAGGGGCTGCTTCTGCGGCCCCCGGACCCCAAAATAGGGGCCCCTTTTAACTCCCTTATTATGTTAGCACCTTCCTTGCCTTTCCCTCGAGGTTCGACAAGGTTACCCTTGCTAAAGGTTGTGACTATCTCCACACCCGGTAGCGTCAGATGTATCGTCTGTGCTACATAGTCGGCCTCACACTTGGTCGCCCTTTTGAAGGGACTTCGAAACTAATGAGAGGAAGTACTTGTTTGAAGAGTTGATACAAGCACAGGTCAAACAACGAGAACCAAAGAGTGAGGCCATGCCTGAAACAGGAAGGTCAGGAGACAATGCCAAGGACGGGATTTGGACTTACAAATATCGTAGAAGACCCCAAAAGAAGCCCAAGCCTTATAGACGAAGGCATTTATGGAGGGTCAACACAACGCCACGATGGATATCCAAAGCATTGCTACATGCTCAAGGGTATCAAGTAGGTAACTGATGGATTTGGGTGCCAAAACCCCCTGCTAAACCTCCTTTGTCACAGCTGAAGGCTAGATCGTATCAAGAGCAAAGAAGCGTAGGAGAAGATCTAAACGAAAAACCAAGTCTCGAGTCAAAAACATTGGAGTGACCGAGCCCCTCACAGTCAAAATCAAGAAACCAAACGGGACTAATCAGAGGGTAGATCCTCAGCCTAGTGTGCTTGACAAGCAGATATCAGATGTAATCGTTGAGGATACGCAAAAGCCACTAGTGCCCAAGGAGCCTTTGATTCCCCAAGAGGTTAACATGCATCATAAGCACAACATTGCTCAGGGCAAGGTTAAATGCTCAACAAAGCAAATGGTAAAATCATCTAATAGCCATGGGCAAATCTTCTAGCCAGTGTCAGAGCCAGGAGTCCCAAGTCTCCTACACCCTCTTTCCCTGAACAGACACAAGAAGCACAACATCAGTCATCAAGTGCAGCTGCTCAATCCCAATCTCTGTCTCCATCTAACCTTCCAAATGTCCAAGAAGTGGGACATGACACCATCCGTAGCTCTTGGCCCAAGGATATGCCTATGCAACCTAATGTGACTAGATCAACTCATGCTCAATCTACACAAGTGAATGCTCAAAGGGCAACAAAAGACACGACCACTTCCGATCGCACGAAAAGTTTGGTTATCCCATTAAGCTGAAATTCGATGTCTTGGTTGTGTTTCAGAGATGGCTTGCATTGGTTGAGAACCAGTCTGGGTATAGGCTAAAATGTCGAAGGACAGATAATGGGGGCGAGTATGTCTCACATGCTTTTGAGCAGTTATGTGATGAGAGGGGTATTAAGCATCAGTTAACTGCCCCCTACACCCCCCCAGAATGGTTTGGCTGAGCGGATGAATAGGACCATCCAGGAGCGTATACATAGTATGCTTAGTCACGTAGGCCTACCACAGAGCTTTTGGGTTGAGGCAGTTAGTACAACTGTGTATATCATAAACAGATCACCTTCTAGTGGTTTGGATTTCCAGGTTGCCGAAGAGGTATGGACTGGAAAACGTCCCTCTTATGCGCATCTCCGTATCTTTGGATGTGAGGCATTTTGCCATGTGCCCAGGGACAAGAGAAGTAAGCTGGATCCTAAGAGTGTCAAATGAATTTTCCTTGGTTATGGGGATGTGGGCGAGATGGGTTACCGTCTATGGGATCCGCATGTGCGAAAAGTCATCTGAAGTCATAATGTAGTATTCCATGAAGACAAGATGCATAGGCAGCCTGAGAGTTGTTGAGATCCGCAGGGTCATATTTTAGGAGGAGCTGAGAGCTCCCGCACAGCCAGTTGGATAGCCTATAGCTGCAGCAGATGCTCATGGTCAGGGTGTTGGATAGGCAGCTGGGCAGGCAGTAGAGCCTGCGTGAGACGATCTACTAGAGACAGACGTCCACCTGATAGATTTCAGCCCTCGATGCATTATGTCTTGGTTACAGATGCAGGAGAACCTTTCACTTATGATGAGGCTATGCGCAGGGGTGGCAGTCACTCCTGGGATAGGGCTATGCAGTTTGAGATAGACTCCTTGCATAAGAATGAGACTTGGGATTTGGTTTCCTTGCCTAAGGGCAAGAAGGTTTTGCCATGCAAGTGGGTGTACAAGCTGAAAAGTACCCCTGGACACCCCAAACTGGCATACAAGGCTAGATTGATCGCAAAGGGTTTTAAGCAGGAGCATGGTGTGGACTTTGATGAGGTCTTTTCTCATGTGGTTAAGATGACCACCCTGCACTTAGTCTTGGATTTGGTTGCTCAGCTCGAGTTGGATTTATACCACATGGATGTCAAGATGGCTTTCTTACATAGGGACTTGCATGATGAGATTTATATGGAGTAGCCTAAGGGTACAAATTGAAGAAAAGTCTTTATGGCTTGAAACATGCACCTAGGGAGTGGTATCATAAATTGAAGAAAAGTCTTTATGGCTTGAAACAGGCACCTAGGGAGTGGTATCATAAGTTTGATGCCTTTATGCAGTCACAGGGCTATAGCAGGAGTGCTATGGATTCGTGTCTTTACACGAAGAAAGCCCGTGATGGTTCTTTATTGATTTTGGTCCTCTATGTGGATGATATGCTGATAGCAGGGAAAGCTCATGATGAGCTAGATGCTCTTAAGACTCATCTCAAGAAGAGCTTTGAGATGAAAGATCTGGGATAGGCCGCTTACATACTTGGTATGCACATTAGATGTGACATGCATCAAGGACTCCTCTACTTGTCACAAAGGGAGTACATTCATAAAGTCCTTGAGCGCTTCCACATGCAAGCGTAAAGCCTATTGGCTGTCCATTGCCTTCTTATGTGAAGGTATCACAGGCTGATTGTCCACAAACAGATGAGCAGAGGGCCGAGATGGCCAAGATTCCCTATGCATCTGCAGTGGGCAGTCTTATGTATGCCATGATAGCCACTCGTCCAGATATTACCTTTGTAGTTGGTGTTGTGGTACGCTATATGGCTACACCTGGCAAGAAGCATTGGGATGCCGTGAAGGGTATCATGAGGTACGTGAAGGGCACTGTAGATATATGCATATGCTATGGCAGCCAGGATACAATACACTGACTCTAATTATGCAGGACATGCAGATAGTAGGAAGTCCATTCCGGCTATGTATTCACATATGCTGGAGATGTTGTTTCTTGGATGTCTAGGGTGCAGAAATGCACAACCCTTTCTACTATAGAGGCCGAGTATGTTGTAGCCATTGAGGCTTGCAAGAAGGCCATTTGGTTGGGTCATTTGGTTGCTGACCTTGGTATTGATGCTATCCCTACACTGCATTTGGATTCTATGAGTGCTATTTAGTTAGCCAAGAATCCGGTCTTCCATGCGAAGACAAAACACATTGAGGTGAGGTATCACTTCATACGTGGGGTCGTTGAGGACAAGTTTGTTGATCTTGTCAAGATCTCGACTAACCAGAATCTTGCACATCTGCTAACAAAAAGCCTCTCTACAGAGCGCTTTGCCTGGTTGATGGGCGTGGGATGAGATGACGTCTTTCCTCATCCTATTGTACATGTGTACATGTCCCGTACTATCTTTTCCTTTATTTTTTCACTCCTCACTAGGGCAGATTCGCCTTTAAGTGCGAGGTTGTTGGGGGTAAAGGTGCCTCTGCCTAGCCGCCTGTGTATTACTACACCGACAGTCACGCCACTGCACACTGTAGGTGGCAGGCACCCATCACCATCACTTTATTCTTTATTCTTTTAGTGATAGTTTGAATAAAGGAAGGTCCGATCACACATTGTGACTGTTGGAGTTCCCATTTCTTGCCTCTCTCTTTCTTGCTCTTGCTCTCCCGCCATAGCTCTCGAGTGCAAGCCTCGATCCTTCTCACCTTTCATAATGTCACTTAACCTTGATTTTTAGCATATTGCAGGTAGAGAAAACCCCTGGCTGACATGCTTTAACGAGTAAGGTTTGAAGATGAAGAGGAGCTGATGGAAGATGAAGAGGATGATGTGATAGGTGCTAAAAATGACTTTATGACAACAGGGAAAGAGTATGCAACTATTGTTACTACAGGTACAATTGTTGTAACAAGGATTTCAACAGTAAGAAAAGAGCTTATAGCCATGAAGAAGAAATGGGCAGTAGAGTGAAAGCATCATCTGTGTTATGCTTCAGTGAGATCACAAATTTTGGTAGAGTTGTATGAGGATGATTAGCTGAAAATAGGCCAATATCTCAGCCTCATGACAAAAAAGGTTGTGTGGTCTAAAGTTGAATTCAAAAGGATTAAAAGAAAAGCTTATGGTTTTTTCTTGAAAGACGAATATTTATGGAAGTATGCAAAGAAAAAGAGAGGAGCTTTAGTAGTGTATTGGGAGATAGGGCTTCTCAACAACAGGTGATGCAAGAGTTTCATGAAAGTTTATGGGCTGGACATAGAGGAGTTTGGGGCACATTTGCCAAGATCAAAGAGAAGTATTGGTGGAAAAACATGTATAAAGATGTGGAGCATTATGTGGAATCATGCAATGTCTGTCAGATGTATTCCACAATAAAACATAGAGATGGGTTGCAACCAACCTATCTATTGCTATGCATTACAAATGGGTAGTTGATTTGGTTACCATGCCTATAGGTTTATGGAATATGAGATATCTTGTACTTGCATGAGAAGACTTGACAAATCAAGTGGAGGTTGAGATCTTAGTATAAAGACTACTCAAGAAGTTTTGCAGGTTCTTATTTGAAGAAGTCTTTTGCAGGTATGGTTGTGTTGGTAAAGTGATTTGCTAATAGAGGAGAATTGGATGCAAACGAGGCTCGTGACTTCTTTTCACGATTGGCTATCAAGCAAGATTAAACTTAAGCCTACAATCATGAAGCAAATGGCAAAAGTGAAAGGGCTCATCAGCCTATCATTAAGGCATTAGCAAAGTCATGAAAGGGCAGGATGAAAGAGTGGCCAAGAATGTTACCCTTTGCTTTATGGGCTGATAGGACTACTCATAGTGTAGTTATAGGGTATATGCTTGCTGAATGAATTTATGAAAAATAGCCAATCATGCCTATTGAGGAGACTATTGCTACTTGGAGTGTTCTACCATGGGAAGAGGGTTTGAATAGAGAAGAGTTGTTGGTCCTATGGATTAGAAAGCTAGAAAGAAGGCCTGAAGACATTGAGATAACCATGAAAAAGCTGAAGACTACAAGGATCAAGAACAAGAAGAGGTTTGACAAGCGACACAAACTTCAACCACCATGAGCTATACAAGAAGGGGACTGGGTGCTAGTTTAAGACAGAGCAGCTTGGAAAATCAGCATAGTGCTATTCAGAAGATGGAAAAGTGGTGGTTTGGTCCATATGTGGTAAGGTTTGTTTTTTACAATGCTGCCTATTCATTAAATGAGATGGATGGACAGCTCTAAGGATTCCAGTGGTGGCTGGAAAACATATCAATCTCTTTAAATGTAGGGAGTCTTCAGCGTATGAGTTGAAGGAGTTGGATATTGAGCATGAACATGAGAATATGGAAGAAGAAGAGGTAGAAGATGAAGACATTGACATGCTAGAGGATACTTCTTCTGAGATTATAGATACATAAGACTTTGGCACATGTCAGAGAGGATGTGCAGGTTAAGAGGGGGTAGATGTCATGCTGCTACATGGACATAGTATGAAAAACTCTAGAGTGCATCGTCATTAGGCTAAACTCTAGAGTGCATCGTCATTAGGATTTCTTATTCTAAAGAGCCAATGCCATATTAGTCATTAGTGTCAGTGTCTATAGTGTGGATGGTTCAAAACTACTAGATTTTTGGAAAATTTTAGCCTATTTTTGATATTATTTCTTGTTAATATCCAAAAGTTGTAAACAACTTCTAGAATAGGATGACATGTAAAAAAAAAGCAAGTGGCTTTCAGCCTTTGGGGGATTTTATGCAAAAAGAAGGATTGGCAAAATCACGCGACATGCGATCACAGTTTACAAGCAACAAATAGCACTCCGAATGGGGAGAAGAAGAAGGAGTGATCTGGGAGAATTCTGGCCAGGTGTCTTTGTATTTTACCCTCTTTTGGAGCCAATATAAGCATTAGATTGGTGGTCTAAAGCAGGAAAGAGAAAGCTATTGTTTTATGCACGTTTTTGGTCTACAAGAGATTTATCTTCTCAAGATGCAGAAATAAATTGGTAGGCTTCACCTCTATGAGTATTCTTCTACATCTTCTATTTCTTTAAACCCCTTCTTTTCTGTCTACTCCTCTCTTTGAATCTCCCTTCACCCTACTATCTCTTACCCCCATGGTAGACTTTCGACCCCAATCACTCCGACACTGACACAAGAGCATAGGAGAAGTGGACGCAGTCCTGAGGAGATACTTGTAGATTTCCTTGGTTTAGTGGGACAAGAGCATCTGTTACCGCAAGTATCCTAGGTGTTTTCTATCGTTGCCTCTATGGAGGAATGGATCAAGGCCTTGCAAGTCTACCTTGAAGAACATGAGACCACTTTTTTGGAGTGGACGTCTACTTGAGAGGTTCTTATCGAGGTCCTGCAATATGTTCACATGAATGATGCCTTTGTTGATAAGCCCCAAAGGAAAAGGTTCTATAGGGTAATGTTAAGGGTTTCGAAGGGCATGAAAAAGGAAAATCTACAGTGCCCTACACACAATCAAAAGTGTCGTCTCATCGAGTACTTTCATGGGTTTGTATAGTTTCTACATGTGTTGCTAGGGGATAAAGGAAAAGAGCTTGTCCAAGACCTAGACAATACACAACTGCCATGTGAAGTGAAGACAAGGGGAGTACAAGAGGTTTCACAGCACCAGTAGATGTGGCCAGTGAGAGGAAGCAAAGACCTCAACTCAATGTTGAAGCTTTGAGAAGGGAGAACACAGAGGTGGTGGGTTCTATTGTTGAGCAAGAGGTTGAGGAGGATGTTAGTGAAGTTCCCACAGCTCTGCCCCCCCTCCTTCCCTATTTGCAAAAGGTAGTATATGTCAAGATTGTGGGAGAGAAGGAAGGAGTCTCACTTGTAGCTTTCTCGCTTGCACAATGGGGGAATACACACAAAGGTGGAGGTTGAAAACAGTTTTCCTCTTCTTAGTTGTGTAAGCCAAAAAGAACTCTAGTACATAGAAATAGAGGAACCCTATATATGGGTCTCAAACCAAACTCAACTAACTAAGGTGGCATACTAACTGAGCCACGAACTAGAGTAGATAAGGATAGCTATCATCTAGCTATTATTCATGGGCAGTGTACTAACCGCATCTGCAACAACTGACAAGTCGGTGACATAAATACACAACGGTCACCCTGGCATATCACGAGTGGAGCTCGATATCTCAACACTCCCCCTCAAGCTCAATCCCAATTCCTGCACACCAAGCAGGTCTCTAAACTTGCGCAGCTTCTCTGCGCCCAATGCCTTCGTAAATATGTCAGCTACCTGATCCTCTGTGCTGACATAAACTAGATCAATAATACCTAGTAAAACCCTCTCCCGCACATAGTGATAATGCATTTCAATATGCTTTGTTCTAGCATGATAGACTGGGTTATTTGCCAAGTGTATACTACTCATGTTGTCACAATAAATGACAACTGGCCCATCTGTAGACTGATGCATATCATAAAGTAGCTTATGCAACCAAGCTACCTCACATGCAGCCATTGCTGCACCCCTGTACTCAGTCTCTGTGCTCGACAAGGCAACTGTAGGCTATTTCTTGCTGCTCCAAGTAACTGCAGCACTCCCAAAAGAGAACACATACCCACTGGTAGATCGTCTATCAGAAATACTACCAACCCAATCAGCATCAGTGTATCCATGCAACTGTATCTGAACCCTAGTCTCATAAAGTAGTCCATACTACAATGTGGACTTCACATACCTGAGTATGCGTCTAGCCGCATCCAAATGCGGTTTCCTTGGAGCCTGCATAAACTGACTTACCAATCCAACAACATAGCTCAAATCTGGCCTGGTAATAGTCATATAAATCAAACTTCCTACTATGCGTCTATACATAGTAGGGTCTTCAAGAAGCTCACCTGCATCTGTGCTCAACTTCACATTCTGCTCCAAAGGAACTGAAATAGGCTTACAGCTTGTCATCCCATATTTGGACAGCATATCCAATCCATACTGCCTCTGCAAGAGTCGTATCCCACTTGGTGATCTAATCACCTCAATGCCCAAGAAATAACGTAGCTCTCCCAAATCCTTCATCTCAAATTTCTGCTTCAATAGCATTTTCACATGAAGGATATCTTCATCACTGTCACCTGTCATAATCAAATCATCAACATAAATGACAAGTAGCATAATACCTTTCTCTGTTTTTCTCACATAAAGTGAGAAATCTGCCTTGGAAATCTGAAAGCCAATAGTGACAAGATACTATCCTATCTTGTCAGACCATTCTCTAGGTGCTTGCTTCAAGCCACACAATGCTTTCTTCAACCTGCAAACAAACTCAGGATGAACAACATGCACATAACCTGGTGGCTGCTCCATATAGACCTCTTCTTGCAAATCACCATGCAAGAAGGCATTCTTTACATCCATCTGATGTAAAGACTATTCCTTTGATGCAGCCATAGCAATGACTGCTCTTACGGTTGCCATCCTTGCAACCGGACTGAATGTTTCTTCATAATCAATGCCATATGTTTGTGCATACCCCTTGACTACTAATCTTGCCTTGTATCTATTCACAGAACCATCTGCATTGTGCTTCACCTTATAAACCCACTTACAGCCAATTGCATTCTTGCCTTCAGGCAAAGGTACCAATTCCCATGTAGCATTTGCTTCCAAGGCATCCATTTCTTCATCCATGGCTTTCTCCCATTTTTCTTTTCCCATGGCTTGCTCAAAAGAAGTGGGTTCTGGTTCCTGTATCACTTTAACCATATATGCATAGTGAATGGCTGTAAATCCATCATATTTCAGCCTATTCACAGGATACCTAACTCTGGTAGACCTGCGCAAAGTAGGTTCACTCCTAGGTGCTCTCAAAACATCCCTGGTCTTCCTTACTCCAGGTGTAACAATAGAACGAATATCCAACTCATCATCAATGCTCTGTTCTGAGCCACTGGATTCACCATCCACATAAGAGTAGCCTGCATTCACATCAAACATGGGCTGATCTACCTTCTCTTTTCCTTTTCGTGATACCTGCATACCACTATCTGCATTTCTTTGAGAAGATTCTCCTGATCTCAATCTTCCTGTCCATGGCAAAGAATGTGAACCACTGCTAGAGAACGCTCCAGGTCCACTAATAACTTGTGACTGCTGCTGTGGATTCTGTGCAGCATTACCATTTTGTGCATCTACATTATCAATCACATTTACTGGTTTATACCAGCTACTCATCTCATAAAAAACAACATCTCTGCTCACTGTAAACTTACGAGTAGAAGGGTTATAGCATCTATACCCTTTTTGCTGCAGAGAGTAACCAATAAAGATGCACTTCTCAGCTTTTGGATCCAACTTGGATCTCAACTCATCTGGCACATGAACATAGGCAATGCAACCAAAAATTTTCAAATGAGAAATATCCGATTTCCTACCAGTATACCTCTCCTCTGGAGTCATCCCATGTATTGCTGTAGTGGGAGTCCTGTTCATTATGTAGACTGCTGTAGCAACAACTGCTTCAGCCCAGTAAAAATCTGGCAAGTCTTTTTCATTGAGCATGGCATGAGATACCTCTCCAATATGCCTGTTTTTCCTTTCTGCAATTCCATTTTGTTGTGGGATATGACTGCATGAATATTGCTGCTTTATGCCATGCTCCTGCAGGAACCTTGCAAACTCATTTCAGAGGTACTCTCCCCCTCCATCTGACCTTAAGAATTTTATTTGCAGTCCTGTTTCTTTTTCAACCATAGCTTTAAGAGTTTTGAAATGCCCAAAAACTTCGCTTTTCTTTTTCATGAAATACACCCAAACTTTTCTGCTATAGTCATCAATAAAAGTGACAAAATAATGACAACCTCCAAGAGATGCAGCTTTAGTAGTCCACACATCAGAGTGAATTAATTCCAATGGCTTCTCACTCTCTTGAACATGTCTAGGAAATGGTTTCCTTGCCTGTTTTCCAAATTGATAGGCTTCACATACCTTATGCATTTCTGCAACCTTGAATTTAGGCAATCATGCAATAATATTTTGGGTCTGCATTGATTTAAGTCACTGTACATTAACATGACCAATGCATTTATACCAGATATCAATATCTGCAACTACACCGGTCCCATGTGCAAACATTGCTGCACTCAATTCAGACATATCTGCATCCAACGTAAACATTCTACCCTTCTTCTTTCCTTTTGCTATCAAGCGACCTTTATTTTTCATATCCTCAACAAAGCATCCATGAGGATTAAATCTGACCTGCAAGCCCTGCTCAACCATTTGACCAACAGAAACCAGATTCTTGGTGATATTCGGGACATGAAATACATCGGACATGTATTTCTTTTTCCCATCCTGTATAGACAAAGGAATTTTTCCAATCTGCACAATAGGATGTGCAGTATCATCACCAGTCTCCACAAATCTTGGTTTTTCCATTTTCCTTGCATCCTCCATCCATTCTGCATGACCTGTCATGTGGTTTGATGCACCTGAGTTAACATACCACACATTGTTGCTTTCTTCTGCACTTGTCACAGAATTGTTCATGTGCTGCACCATAAACAAATGCTCATTTCTGTCATCACCTTGTCTACTAGAAGATGCATAATTCCCTTGTTGTAGTTTTCCATTCATGATGTCATTCTTCTTTTTATAGCAGTCTTTAGCCATATGACCCATTTTACCACAGTAGTAGCATTCAACATTACTGTTTGCATTTTGGCCTCTTTGCCATCCACCACGACCTCTTTGGCTCCCCCTGCCTCTAGAGTTACCACGTCCTCCTCCATAGGACTGGTTTTCTTGAGTTTGCTGCATATTCTGATTTCTACCACAGCCTCCAGATCGGCCTCCTCTACCTCTGCCTCTACCTCTTCCAGCATTTGAGTAGAAGACAGCTTCTTTTGAAGTTCCTCCTGAAGAAGATGCACCACCATTGCTCTGCTCCTCAGAAATTAGAAGAGCAATCAACTCCTCAAAATCAGGAAATCTTTCACGGACGGAAATGGATGTTCGGAACTGTGCATAATCCTTTCCTAGACCATTCAAGGTCACAGAAACTAAATCATCATCTTCCACTGGCGACCCAATGGAAGCAAGTGCATCTCCAATCTTCTTCACCTTCATGTGATAGTCATTGATGCTCATACTTTCTCTTTGCACACTGTGCAACTCTTGCTTGAGCTGCATTTTCCTGGCTTGCGTATTTGTGCTATACATTTTTGGTAGAGTATCCCATGCCTCCTTTGGCGTACTTGTATCCTGAATATGCACAATCATAGAGTCTGAAATATTGATAGACAGCCAGTACATAACTTTTTTGGCTCTCTCATGCCATGCTTTAAATACCTGCATTTGCTGTTGATTGGGAACATCAGGAAGAACTAGTTCTTCTTCATTTCCTGCAACAGATTCCCAATATCCTTTTCCCATAAGGAAATTCATCATTCTAAACTTCCATGCTTGGAAGTTATTCTTGTCAAGCTTTTTAGTGACAATCTGTGAAAGAGAATCAGACGGCATTACAGAACACTGCAAAAAATTCTGTCATTGCAAAAAACACAGCCTCAGCCTCACAAGGGCAAATCTGCAAAACTGACGAAAGTGGTACTTGACCACACAGTCACTTCCTAGTGACAATTTTACATCAACAGGCAGTAAGGAGGATTCTGTAACTCCCAATATCTCTGTGCACAGGCATACGATGCAATTTCTACAGTAACTTTTCACCGACCTGTAGAACAATGGTAGCACAATATAAAACTGGGCATTTTCCTGAGTGCGTGCAGAAAACTTTCGCCTCCAAAATAGGCCCCGAAATGGCCTCAAATAAAAAAACAGGGATACCGAGGGCTAAAACCTTCTCCTACAGCATATATTGCCCTGTTGCCACACCGCCAAGGGCGTCTCAATCTGAGACAATGCACTCCTGCACTTTCCGGCTGTGCTTCGTGCAGATACTTGCTCCCAAACCAGAAGAATGAAAGCGACACTGGTCCTCTTACCGGAACATCGCGAATTTGGTCTGCTTTCTTGAGCTCCTTACCACGAACAAGGCTCTGATACCATGTCAAGATTGTGGGAGAGAAGGAAGGAGTCTCACTTGTAGCTTTCTCACTTGCACAATGGGGGAATACACACAAAGGTGGAGGCTGAAAACAGTTTTCCTCTTCTTAGTTGTGTAAGCCAAAAAGAACTCTAGTACATAGAAATAGAAGAACCCTATATATGGGTCTCAAACCAAACTCAACTAACTAAGGTGGCATACTAATTGAGCCACGAACTAGAGTAGATAAGGATAGCTGTCATCTAGCTATTATTCATGGGCGGTGTACCAACCGCATTTGCAAAACTGACAAGTCGGTGACATAAATACACAACGGTCACCCTGGCATATCACGAGTGGAGCTCGATATCTCAACAGTATATTCCCATGTCTGATATCCATGCCCTTTTTAACATCATGGAGGACTACTTCCTAGCCATTGTTGCACAGAATCTAGAAATAGATTCTAATCTTATTGTATCAGATTGGGATAAGTATCTACTTGTGGATTCAAATGTCAAGGAAACGAAATACCTCTCCACAGAAAAGACTTTGACTATGATATACAAGGATGCATTTTGATATGAGTCATCCATTCCTTTAGAGAAAGAGTTCGAGGCAACACAAAAATTTGAATGTTTCTCACTTGAGCAGATCAACAAGGACTTGACTGTTAAGTCCTTGCAAATTGGGCAATCATACATTCAAATATGGAGTAAAGAGTTGCTCGTTTCACATGAAAATTAGAAGGTTTAATTCACAAACTATGTTCATTTGGATACCATGTTGATTTCCATAAAAAATTTCCTAAGACTCACTAGGTATGTTTGAGGATTGTCATGTACAAAGATGGTTTCATTGGTTGTGCAAGTGGCAAACGGAAGGCAGGTTTAGGCAAGGACTCTGCCTTGGGCCATTACATCAAAGACCTCACCTTTCCAAAGCTTGTTGCTTTCCACCACAAGTTCTCAAGGGACAATGCAGAGTTCCATGTTTTTGCATTGAAGACCCTATCAATATATCTTGGAGTGTATCCTATTACGTGGAATGCAGAAAAGATAATGTTTTTGGAGAAACATGAAGCAATGAGAATTTTTGGTCAAGGCCTTGGTTTCTAGAAACTATGTGCCAAATACCACTTAGCATACGCATCATTCAAGTTGATGAGTGGAAACAAGGATCCCAATTTGCTTGCAGAATTATGGAAAAAGGCACTTGCTTAGAAGTAGATTAATTCCAAAAATTGATCAACAGTCTTTAACTGAACTAGAGTAACAATTACAAGAAGAAGCTAGGCCACCTTTGAAGAGGCCAAGAGTAGAGGGGTGAGCTTCATTGGTGTAACTCAAGAATAGTGGTTTTTCAAAAAAAGTGAGTTGTATATTTGTTATGTAAAATATTTTTTCCAAAAATAGATCATTGATAAGTGTTCCTCAATGTCAAAATTTCTATAAACACCTCAAGTATTTACAAGGAAATTTTGGTTATGGGTATCCAAGTTTTTTCTTGCCTTTGTCTAGTTTGTCACCACATAGTATGTTTGATCGATGCATCAGAATTCTCCCATGATTCTTTTCTTCTTTGTCTCTCCAAATGTTGCATTGCTTTGTTGATTTTAGATGTTATTAGTACTCCTTTTCTATTAGCTCTATGGACAAGCTTTCTATATGTCCATTGGTGTAATTCTTCTAAAATGTTGGCTCTCTCTACTTCTCCACCATGTCTTGTATGGCTGAAATAGCCGGTACATGCTTGATAATGGGTTTTCTCCATACCTCGAGTTGACCATATTGATAAACTGTCATATTCCTTAGCAGACCAAGGGGTGGTTATATATAATGTACTATCAAATCATAAGAAAGGATGCCAAATAAGTGCTTCATGCACCTGTGATTAATCAATTATACTTTATAAGATATTATGAAGATAATGTATCAATGTAGTGTCAAGATTGTGGGAGAGAAGGAAGGAGTCTCACTTGTAGCTTTCTTGCTTGCACAATGGGAGAATACACACAAGGGTGGAGGCTAAAAACAGTTTTCCTCTTCTTAGTTGTGTAAGCCAAAAGAACTCTAGTACAAAGAAATAGAAGAACCCTATATATGGGTCTCAAACCAAACTCAACTAACTAAGGTGGCATACTAACTGAGCCACGAACTAGAGTAGATAAGGATAGCTATCATCTAGCTATTATTCACGGGCGGTGTACCAACTGCATCTGCAACTGACACGTCGGTGACATAAATGCACAACGGTCACCCTGGCATATCACGAGTGGAGCTCGATATCTCAACACTCCCCCTCGAGCTCAATTCTAATTCCTGCACACCAAGCAGGTCTCTGAACTTACGCAGCTTCTCTGCGCCCAATGCCTTTGTGAATATGTCAGCTACCTGATCCTTTGTGCTGACACAAACTAGATCAATAAGACCTAGTAAAACCCTCTCCCGCACATAGTGATAATGCACCTCAATGTGCTTTGTTCTAGCATGATAGACTGGGTTATTTTCCAAGTGTATACTACTCATGTTGTCACAATAAATGACAACTGGCCCATCTGTAGGCTGATGCATATCATAAAGTAGCTTATGCAACCAAGCTACCTCACATGCAGCCATTGCTGCGCCCCTCCACTCAGCCTCTGTGCTTGACAAGGCAACTGTAGGCCGTTTCTTGCTGCTCCAAGTGACTGCAGCACTCCCAAAAGAGAACACATATCCACTGGTAGATCGTCTATCAGAAATACTACCAGCCCAATCAGCATCAGTGTATCCATGCAACTATATCTGAACCCCGGTCTCATAAAGTAGTCCATACTGCAATGTGGACTTCACATACCTAAGTATGCATCTAGCCACATCCAAATGTGGTTTCCTTGGAGCCTACATAAACTATCTTACCAGTCCAACAACATAGCTCAAATCTGGCCTGGTAATAGTCATATAAATCAAGCTTCCTACTATGCGTCTGTACATATTAGGGTCTTCCAGAAGCTCACCTGCATCTGCGCTCAGCTTCACATTCTACTCCAAAGGAACTGAAATAGGCTTACAGCCTATCATCCCATATTTGGACAGCATGTCCAATCCATACTGCTTCTGCAAGAGCTGTATCCCACTTGGTGATCTAATCACCTCAATGCCCAAGAAATAATGCAGCTCTCCCAAATCCTTCATCTCAAACTTCTGCTTCAATAGCATTTTCACATGAAGGATATCTTCATCACTGTCACCTGTCATAATAAAATCATCAACATAAATGACAAGTAGCATAATACCTTTCTCTGTTTTTCTCACATAAAGTGAGAAGTCTGCCTTGGAAATATGAAAGTCAATAGTGGCAAGCTATTGTCCTATCTTGTCAGACCATTCTCTAGGTGCTTGCTTCAAGGCACACAATGCTTTCTTCAACCTGCAAACAAACTCAGGATGAACAACATGCACATAACCTGGTGGCTGCTCCATATAGACCTCTTCTTGCAAATCACCATGCAAGAAGGCATTCTTTACATCCATCTGATGTAAAGACTATTCCTTTGATGCAGCCATAGCAATGACTACTCTTACGGTTGCCATCCTTGCAACCGGACTGAATGTTTCTTCATAATCAATGCCATATGTTTGTGCATACCCCTTGACTACTAATCTTGCCTTGTATCTATTCACAGAACCATCTGCATTGTGCTTCACCTTATAAACCCACTTACAGCCAATTGCATTCTTGCCTTCAGGCAAAGGTACCAATTCCCATGTAGCATTTGCTTCCAAGGCATCCATTTCTTCATCCATGGCTTTCTCCCATTTTTCTTTTCCCATGGCTTGCTCAAAAGAAGTGGGTTCTGGTTCCTGTATCACTTTGACCATATATGCATAGTGAATGGCTGTAAATCCATCATATTTCAGCCTATCCACAGGATACCTAACTCTGCTAGACCTGCGCAAAGTAGGTTCACTCCTAGGTGCTCTCAAAACATCCCTGGTCTTCCTTACTCCAGGTGTAACAATAGAAGGAATACCCAACTCATCATCAATGCTCTATTCTGAGCCACTGGATTCACCATCCACATAAGAGTAGCCTGCATTCACATCAAACATGGGCTGATCTACCTTCTCTTTTCCTTTTTGTGATACCTGCATACCACTATCTGCATTTCTTTGAGAAGATTCTCCTGATCTCAATCTTCCTGTCCATGGCAAAGAATGTGAACCACTGCTAGAGGACGCTCCAGGTCCACTAATATCTTGTGACTGCTGCTGTGGATTCTGTGCAGCATTAACATTTTGTGCATCTACATTATCAATCACATTTACTGGTTTATACCAGCTACTCATCTCATAAAAAATAACATCTCCTCTCACTGTAAACTTACGAGTAGAAGGGTTATAGCATCTATACCCTTTTTGCTGCAGAGAGTAACCAATAAAGATGCACTTCTCAGCTTTTGGATCCAACTTGGATCTCAACTCATCTGGCACATGAACATAGGCAATGCAACCAAAAATTTTCAAATGAGAAATATCCGATTTCCTACCAGTATACCTCTCCTTTGGAGTCATCCCATGTATTGCTGCAGTGGGAGTCCTGTTCATTATGTAGATTGCTGTAGCAACTTCTTCAGCCCAGTAAAAATCTGGCAAGTCTTTTTCATTGAGCATGGCACGAGATACCTCTCCAATATGCCTGTTTTTCCTTTCTGCAATTCCATTTTGTTGTGGGGTATGACTGCATGAATATTGCTGCTTTATGCCATGCTCCTGCAGGAACCTTGCAAACTCATTTGAGAGGTACTCTCCCCCTCCATCTGACCTTAGGCATTTTATTTGCAGGCCTGTTTCTTTTTCAACCATAGCTTTAAGAGTTTTGAAATGCCCAAAAACTTCCCTTTTCTTTTTCATAAAATACACCCAAACTTTTCTGCTATAGTCATCAATAAAAGTGACAAAATAATGACAGCCTCCAAGAGATGCAGCTTTAGTAGTCCACACATCAGAGTGGATTAATTCCAATGGCTTCTCACTCTCTTGAACATGTCTAGGAAATGGTTTCCTTGCCTGTTTTCCAAATTGACAGGCTTCACATACCTTATGCATTTCTGCAACCTTGAATTTAGGCAATCCTGCAACAATATTTTGGGCCTGCATTGATTTAAGTCGCTGTACATTAACATGACCAATGCGTTTATGCCAGATATCAATATCTGCAACTACACCGGTCCCATGTGCAAACATTGCTGGACTCAATTCAGGCATGTCTGCATCCAATGTAAACATTCTGCCCTTCTTCTTTCCTTTTGCTATCAAGCGACCTTTATTTTTCATATCCTCAACAAAGCATCCATGAGGATTAAATCTGACCTGCAAGCTCTGCTCAACCATTTGACCAATAGAAACCAGATTCTTGGTGATATTCGGGACATGAAATACATCGGACATGTATTTCCTTTTCCCATCCTGCATAGACAAATGAAATTTTCCAATCTGCACAATAGGATGTGCAGTATCATCACCAGTCTCCACAAATCCTGGTTTTTCGATTTTCTTTGCATCCTCCATCCATTCTGCATGACCTGTCATGTGGTTTGATGCACCTGAGTCAACATACCACACATCGTTGCTTTCTTCTGCACTTGTCACATAATTGTTCATGTGCTGTACCATAAACAAATGCTCATTTCTGTCATCACTCTGTCTACTAGAAGATGCATAATTCCCTTGTTGCAATTTCCCATTCATGATGTCATTCTGCTTTTTATAGCAGTCTTTAGCCATATAACCCATTTTACCACAATAGTAGCATTCAACATTGCTGTTTGCATTTTGGCCTCTTTGCCATCCACCACGACCTCTTTGGCTCCCCCTGCCTCTAGAGTTACCACGTCCTCCTCCATAGGACTGGTTTTCTTGAGTTTGCTGCATATTCTGATTTCTACCACAGCCTCCAGATCGGCCTCCTCTACCTCTGCCTCTACCTCTTCCAGCATTTGAGTAGAAGACAGCTTCTTTTGAAGTTCCTCCTGAAGAAGATGCACCACCATTGCTCTGCTCCTCAGAAATTAGAAGAGCAATCAACTCCTCAAAATCAGTCACGGACGGAAATGGATGTTCGGAACTGTGCATAATCCTTTCCTAGACCATTCAAGGTCACAGAAACTAAATCATCATCTTCCACTGGCGACCCAATGGAAGCCCGCGAGACCGTGGGGTTGTCTTGTGCATGTGAGAGGTCTGGATAGTGCTATAGCTAGTGCTGGCCCATTTTAGGTCCCATCAATGGTGCGTCTGCCGAGAGCCACTAATAAGTGGTGGTTTCGAATTTAGGGTCTTTAGGGACCAAGCAGTTAGTTTATGCCATTCAATAAGGACCGTCAAGCCGAAGTTCAAAAACAAGAATGTGCTGAGAGGGCTAGATGGTGGACTGAGGTTTTAAGACGATACTCTCCTCAAAGGAGTAATCCAATATGCATAAGAGGCAGTGGTCTTAGTAACCTAAGTGACATAAGCAGTTCTTCGAGTGCGGGAGAAAGCTCAAGTACTTCCTCTTTGCCAGTGAGTAATCCCACTTTGAGTGGGGGTGTAATCCCTCCAATCCAGACTCTTCTTGCAAATCTAGTGGTGGCAATGGCACAGGCTATTGCAATCCTAGCAAAAATGGCAGATCTACTAGCTTTAGGGTTCCCTTTGCCTATTTTTAATGGGTTAGTAGAAGAGGATGTAGAACTTCATATCCACGAGTTTCAAAAGCTTATGTTTAATTGTCGTATCGAGGATGAGGGATACCTCATGATGTTTTTCAACATGACATTAAAAGAAAGGGCTACAGTATGGTATCATAGCCTAGAGGCTAGAACCATAACTACGATCGACCTATTTTATGCAGCGTTCCAACGAGAATACGCTCCTGAAAGAGGTAGCCAATATTGGTTGTGGGTTTTGAATATAACACGCTACCACATGAGAATGTGAGAGCGTATGCTAAAAAATTAAAGGAGGTGTTTCGCAAGCTACAACCTTATATCCCTATCCCTCTAGCTACTCAGCTACAGTACTTCTTGCATGTATTGGACTTTAATATCCAAGTTCAGTTGAGTAGTGTCACCCTTAATGATATAGACACTGGCATGACCCGAGCAGAGGAGATAAAATCACGACTGCAAACAACCTATTCTTCTTGAGTCAATGCCAATGCAGGTTTAGGTCCTGGAGGCAATTTTCCACTGACAAATGGAAATCAAGGGATACCTATGAGTAACCCTAATGGGAGAAAAAGCATGGTTCAAAGTGTCCCTATGTTGCCAACTCCTCCCAGCGTGACGATGCCTATAGTTAGTCAAATGGCTCCATCAAATGTTGGGGCCCAAGCAACAAATCATAATATTGTTCTTGTGGGTTAGCAACCAATGCCCAATTAAATTCTTAGACCAATGGAACGACGGATAGACGATCACGGCTATAAATCAAGTGCTTCAAACGTCCTTGGCGAAGTTAAGGATATGATGAAGCACTACACACATATGATCTTTGAACAATATCGACAAATAGCTGTTGACATTAATTTTCTAAAAAAACAACAGAATTTAGGGAGTCGACGCCCTGACGAGGGTGCACCCTCACTGTAAATGGTGTGGCGGCCAGGACTATCCACGCAATTGTCCAAATGTTAAATTCAATATTTGTGGGAAGTCTGGCCACTTAGTTGCCACATGTTGGAGTAATATTAGCTCTCTCTAGCAAGGAAGTAGACAGCCATGTCCAGTGAACCATCGAGCGCAAGGCAATAATCTCCAGCAAGATGATGGGCCTAAGTAAATCCTCCAAAGGGGAAAAGCGATTATAGAGGAACCGCCTAGTGGCAGTGGGGTTAATCTTATTGAGGCTGTACATGTTAATGGCACGAAAGCTGCTAATTTACAGGCTATTACACGAGGTCAAAAGGGTAGAGAAGGCGACAAGAATAATGTGAAGCCTGTCAATAGAAACCCTAAACTTGACGATAAAAGGAACCTGTAGAGAGTAAAGCTGATGCCAAGAAGGATAAGGAGTTTCCCAGGAAGAAAGTAAAAGCTAAGAAGGAGGCACCAAAACCAGGTCCAAGACCAAAAAAGAGAATGGTCTGGTGAGAAAAGAGAGCTTTGGCTAATTATCAAGATTTTGATCTAGCGAGTTCTCTTTGCGAAGTTAAGCCAGACGTAAATCTCTTGTAGTAGCTGATTAAGTTTTCTCCAAGACTATACAAAGAATTCAAGAAGATCTTGCGTACTGGGTATATTGTGGAACCCTTGGGCATAGCGCGAGTAGGAGATAACTGGTTTGAGCCTGCTGAAAAGCATTGTTCGAGGGTTGCGGCATATGTTGCCGGAATACTAGTGGATCATGCTATCGTAGATACGGGATCCTCCACCAACATTATGAGTTCAGAATTGATGGAGAGGCTAGGGCTAGAAATCCTGAAAGACACCTCCACGATTCTTAGAATGGCAGATGACAATCTAAGGCAACCTGAAGGTTGCATCACTAAAGTTCATGTGATAGTGGCTAATGTGGAATGTGTTTTGGATTTTAGGGTGATTAGGTTTGCAGGACGTCCTAGCTATCAAGTACTGCTAGGTAGACCATGGATTTTGCAATCCGACTGTCAAGTTGATATACTCATTGGTCGATTGATATTTGGTAGGGGTGCCAAACAGATCGTAATCGATGCTTACCCTGAATCTCCTCAAAGCGAGAGAGCTCCTTTATCCTCGACGGAATTGGAGACGTTAGAAGATGCATCCACTAGTGGCATGTCATCAACAAGTGATAAATCTAGGAAAGGGTCTACTATGGAGGATATTTATCAGATAACACTGAATGAGCCGATGGAAGCTCAAGATCGAATAAGGGATGCAGACATCGTTGAGCTAGATCTTGGTATGCCAGATGATGCGCGGCCAATAAAATTAGGGTCTATGCTCAGTGCGGAGGAATTAGAAGATTATGTCACTCTCATCCAAGAGTTCCACGATATTTTTGCCTGGAGTTACGACGGAACTTAGGGGAGTTCCTCCGAGTCTAGCTATCCATATGATCCCGTTAAAGGAAAGTCATCGCCCTATGTGTCAAAAAGTCAGGCGTATGCCCTTCGAATTAAGGGACATATTATTCGAGGAATTACAAAAACTGCAAAAAGCTGGTTTGATATTTCTCATTCAGCACACTGAATTGTGTTCGCTAGTTTTATCAAGAAGAAAAAGAATAATCAAATCTAGCTTTGCGTAGATTTTAGAGAGCTGAACAAGAATTTTACCAATAACATGGCGGAGTATAAAGCTTTGATTATGGGCTTGAATATTGCCAAGAAGAGTTGTATCCATCCATTGTGGGTCAAAGGGGATTCCCAGTTGGTTTTAAACCAGCTCAACGGGACATACACCATGCAGAATCCCATTCTTCGCATGTACTATCGCGTTGCCTTAGCCTTACTTGACGAGTTTGAGAGAGTGTCTTTTCAGCTGGTTCCACATTGCTGGAATCAGTTTGCGGATTCCCTAGCCAATTTTTCTTATGAAGAAGATCTCTTTTTCAATTGTGGTCCTAGTTCGGATATATGCATTAATGATGGGACAAGACATGGTCGATTGTGGGGAGTTTTATTGGAACATGCTTTATACGACAGGTGATGGTTAGTATGGGTGATGTAGGAGATTGACAAAACCCATTTTCTGTTATTATCCTGGACCCATAGGTTGATTCGTCGACATACTATGCATACCCCTCTTGCTATCTATGTAGGAGGGATGGGTCATAACTTAATGCATTTAGTTCAGGGCTGCGAGGCCCTTGTGGTCTTCTTGGAACCATGCACGGTTTAGTGTCTATCAGGGTTGTTTTCCAAGGAGATATATATATGCTCTGCCATTCTTTATTTCTTTAGACCAAGAGGGCCATTGTAATTAAGGTTTTAATGCTTGATTTCTTTAGGCCAAGAGGGCCAATTAGTTTGTTTGGTTTTAGTCATGTGCTTGATAGATCTCATGCGGACTTGGGGGAGCCTTTGTAGTGTTGGAGCTTCTCGTGGTCCAAGTGATATCCTTTCTTTTGCGAGTACTTCGTCTTTTCTGTTATACGTGTCTGTGTGCTTGCAAGGGATTTCTTCTTTTATTTGGGGATCGGGAAATCAAGGCATGAAATCCCAGGTAGTAGGTTAGGTATGTCTGAGGGAGGTCCACGTAGTTGTTGCCTCCTGTAAAGGCATTATCACATGTTAAAAGACCTGTTATGGCAGGAAGTTCTAGTGACCCTGTTCTGCTGACCTATTAGGCAGACGTTCTAGGAGTCCCTGTTAGTTGTGAGGCTGTTAGAGAAGCTTGTTAAAAATGATAAATGAAGAGAAACCCTGAATATCGGACAGATATAATATCTTTATATACAAAGGTGTGTAAAAAGGGGTTCTAACCCCTCAAAGAAGAAAAGAAAAGAAAAGTAAAATTCTATGAGCTGTGGATCATCGCCTTGCAAAGGCCTGGTAGGTTCCTGGGGATGAGTCCAGCCGATGCCTTGCCTTCCTAGGGGGTGGCTTCTAGCTGGAAAATAAGAAATGAATAGGAAGGTTGGAGTGAAAATAAAAGTGAGTGGAAGATACAAAAGGAAAATGAATAGTGTCGCCTTGCAAGCACTTGGTAGGTTCTTGGGTATTGAGACTGGACCTGAGACCCGATGCTCTGTTCTCCTTGGGTCACTACGCTCAACTCCCTCCTTTTTACATGCCCGCGTATGGCAGAATAATATCCTAAAAAGGCGAGGGGGAAATCCTACAAGAAAATATTCTTGATCAAGCTATAGGAGTCCTCACCTAGGAGGAGCTCCTGGTTCAGTTGTCCTTTGATAGGTAGACAATTCAGACCACCATTTAGGCAACCTCCTTGATAGGTTTTTCAGCTTGGCCATGTTGGAGCAGTTGGTTAGCGACTAGCTTGGGTTTTCTACCACATTATGCTCGGCCTATTCCTCGTGTATTTCTTGCCTTGGTTTGACAGGGGGTAGGGTGAGAGCTGTGTTGTGCTTTGATGTGTACCTTTTTTGTATCAACTTGATGCTTTCTGTGGTTGTTTTTTTGTGCAGGCCAGTTCGTGAAATTCGACAGGCTGAGTCACCCTATCCCATGGTCACCAATGAGAGCTGCATTTTAGGAGCCATTCATGACCAATTTGTAGCAGATTCGGAGCCGTTTTGGAGCCGGAAAGTGTCTGAGGAGCGCCCAAGACCAATTTTTCATGAAAAATTCAATGGTGGCAGATTAGAGAGCTGGAGTTTTCCTAGATGGAGTTCGATGCCAAGAACCCAATGCAAGTCTCGGTTCGTCGATCCAAGCCCGTTTGACCCCCCATTTAATCCCGAAAGGTTTTGCATTATGAAGCGGTACTGGATCCATAAGCCAGGAAGAGCGGGATAGAGGCCAAGGTGATGAATTTCGATAGTCAAGATCCGCCTCTCCAGATAGATCAGGAATTCGACACTGTTTGCCCCTCCAAAAGCAAAAAGTCCACTTCTGCGCAGTGTGAAACCCAAGGCATGAACCGGTTTTTTTGTGTTTTAAAGCTTAAGCTCTTAATTAAGAGCTTCAAAACTCAAGAATTCAAATGACTGGGGGAGAGGGGGGGGTCAATTTTTCGCCGCCCCAAAATTTCCCAATTTTTTTTATAATTTGTTGATTGGGCAAATGGAGAGGAACCCTCCTAGCTATGGAATGAAGAATCTCTACACCTCTGATTGCTCTAGACCGCATGAGGAATGACACACTATGCCGAAAGATCCAGATCTAGTCTCTCTCTCCTATTTCTCTCTCCTTCATAGAGGCACTTCATGTGGCAAGAATCAAGAAGAGAATCAGGAGATGAATGCTTGTTCGAGAGGCACCGGATTGTTCCAAGAGGCTGAGAAGGCTGAAGGCTAAAGATCTATGCTGAAATCCATGACTGGTTGGTCAATAAATAGTCCCAATTAAATATTCAAAAAACCCGAAACATGCAAAAAGATGGTATGCTCTTTTATGAAGAATTTTGCTTGTTTTTTATCTTTCATGATCTAAATGGTGTGTACATGAGCTGAAATTTTATTTGAATGTTCATTGCATTATATTTGAGGGCTGCAATCACTGTTACGCAGAACCCGTATTGATTTATGATAATTATAAATTTTCAAAACCTGAAAAAACACAAATTTTGATGGAAATTGATAGTTTCTTTGATTTTGAGTGGGGAAAATGAGTGGACATGGGGTAAAATAAGGAAAAATGCCAAGTTTTAGTTCCAATGATTAGTCATTAAAAAAAAATAGAAAATACCTATTTTCTATTAAAAATAAATATAAAAAATAGAAAAAATAGAAAAAAATGGATTTCTTGCGTTCGAAAAAAATGAAAAACTGAGATCTATGTATGTGAATGTCTGACAAGGCTGAAACATGAGGTTAAGCATCAGTTTGGCCCTTGTCCTTTGTGTTAAAGTGTGTATTTATTGCTTTTACATACAAAAAATGACATAAAAGAACCTCTACACCTATGCAACGCAGCAAAATTTAAACGGTGAGGGGGAGGATGATGTTATACAACAATTTAAGCGCTGAAATAATACAAATTCTGATTGTTCGAAAATAATGGATCTAGCAGCACGAGGTTCGTCTTGGTGCTAGGTTCCTGCAACGAAGCATTGCGTATTAGCAGAAATTCATTAAAAGGGTTATTTTTGCACGACACATAGGCTGATTTCAAACCATAACTGTTTGTGCACAATAAGGCATCCACTATTGCATGAATCATACACATGGTATCTTTTACTGGCATGCATAGCAATTGGTTGAATTATAAATGACCCACGTTAGAGAGAGTAAGGCACCCAAGCTGTAGGTCTAGATGGTGGGTCCAAGGGGACAAGTAAGTGGGGATTGGTACATTCTTGGAACGATATAATATTGGTACTAAGAGCAGAGTCTGTTTCGTATGTGTTATATGTGTTAGCGACGCATCGAGGGGTCAATCCCCAAGGTGTAGGAGGGTTGCAATGGGGCCACGGCAATCAACAACTAAGGAGTGCCTCCTATGTTGTTCTACGTGGTGAATTACACCAAAATGTGTAGGGTCTCCCTTGAGGAGTCTGAGAAGGTTAAGGGTTGGACTACGAACATGATACAAATGCAAAATGTACGTACGATGGTAGGGCAATGTGTCCTATAGACGCTCCTGGCCGTGAGGCCGTGGGATTGTCTTGTGCATGTCAAAGTCCGGCTAGTGTTATAGCCAGTGCTGGCCCATTTTAGGTCCCATCATTGTGATCCAACTCGACATGGAGGAGTTATGCCTCTCTCCTATCTCTCTTTGATGATGTTCCGGACACCACCATCTCCCTTTGAGATGTTGATTCCACCCCAGCCATCTCCATTTGTGGGTATTCAACTTCATCCATCCTTGTTTGCAATGTTTGTAAAGTTTCTTTCAAAAAAATGAGGGAGAATACATGAAAATCTTCCAAACGTAATGTGGTGGGCACAAGTTAGGGCTTCACGTAGTCTTCTGGCTCGTCTTTTAATAAAAAGAGACTATGTCACTAATTCTAATTGATTCAGATATGAGCGTTTTGAGCACTTGGTACTTAATTCCAAGAACTGACCTCTAAACCCTTAATTAAGGCTAATTGACAACTTAAAGTTTACGGACTAATTTGTGTATTTTTGAAAAAATAAAAAAATCTAGAAAATTTTGAATTTTTAGCCATTTTTATTGATTTTTAAATTACCTCTCTCCATGCTGAGGTGGAATTTCTTACAGGGCCCAAACTTGAGACCAAATCTCCCCCAATGCAAAGTCTGAGTATGGCCAAGAATAAAGTGAATGCCCAAGGTAGAGTACCCAAGGGTTACATTAGTGAGTCAAAATGAAACGGTATAAGAGAACTACAATGTCTAAGGATAATAACCCTATCCAAAACCACAAAATTAAGCGCATCTAGTCACATTTGAGAACTCATGATTTGTGTTGCCCTAGGAGGCTATTCTTGATAGTTTCCACATGCCATACTCTTGTATTTAAACTAGGGAAAAAATGCTATGAAAGGGTGTGTCATGGAAAGCAATCTTTCTTGTGTTCCAAGAAGGAAAACTCAAGCTTTAGGAAATCCAAAAGCATGAAAAAAGAGATAGAGTAGGGCTAAACTGACAAGGCAGTTATAAATATGTCCAAGAGAGATAGAGGAGATCTTGGGCAAATTGAGAAAGAAGCTCGTGCATTGGTTTGAATATCTAAAGCAGGTATTTTTCATCCTAGGGGCCTTTGGCCCAAGAAGGCTTGCTCAGCAGAAGCACACGTGAAGAGGGTTTGCGCGAAAGGGCTCTTCAATAGAGATTTCATCAAGATCTTGGAGCTTAACTTCATCAAGTTTTCGAGTTTATTTTATTCAACCTCCCCCATAGTAATGCTTTTTGGCCTTTTAATCTAATCTTCTTACTTCTAAACATAGTCATTTGACTTAGGATATATGCCAAGATCAAGATTTAGGACACGGGCAAGTTCCTATACATACAACTAGGACAATTCTTCAAATACTACACCACAATCCATATGACACTGTACATGTTCCAAATGGTACCGAACTTGAAATGGGGTATCATAAGGTGCATAACGCTTTGGAGAAACTATGCGGGATTAGTCAATTGAGCTTATAGAACTTACAAAATCAAGTGTTATTATTTGATTATGGAACACGTTGAGCATAAGCCAAGCTCTCTAAGATCGTATGCTTGAATATTTACGGTTTGTTGACTTAGCTCAAACAATGCTTTTATGATCAGTGGAGGATGAAATAATTTTAGCGTCGTGAGGTTTTTTAAGAATAAGGTGCAGAATAAGGTAAATATAAACTTGGATATTTGCATGAGATTATATGTTTTTCAATAGTCAAAATAGAAAACTTTATATGTGGTTTAGATTTAGTATGTTGGATATCAACTAATGCTCGACAAAATCATGTGGATGAAAATGTCTCATGTTATTGAAGTACTTAGTGCCACTAGATGAAAATAATAATAGGATGCTATTCAATAATCTAGTGGCACTAAGTACTTCAACAAGCTGTTATTCAATAACCTAGATGAAAATAATAAAGTACTTAGTGCCACTAGTTGGCAACATTGAGACATTTGAGCATTTTTCTTTATATATAATAAACTTGAATAGAAATGCTCTTCAATAGAAAATCTAGGTCAATATTGCGAAGTATCTAATGAATATATTATCTATGGATATTTATTTGCAACAAAGTTGAGCTTTGATAAATTTGTATTTTCATGATTTAACTTACCTTATACTACTTTCTTTCCATTAACATAATTGAACTATATTTCATTTTATGATTTTGCTATCATATTATCAAGAAAATTCTACCATTATTAGTCTAAAAACAAAACTTTTAAAGTTATATATCTTAATGAGACTCATTAGAAGTATTTGCTAGATTGATTATAATCTTTTTGAACTTAGACAAAAAATCACCTCACTTTCTAAAGTCTAAGCTAGAACTTTAGCCACATATTATATAACATAAAATTGTAGATAGGTCCTGATGCCAGGAGGCATATTCCACGGTGGATTCCGTGAGGTTTTACGGTGGATTCCGTAAACTTAGATGACCGGGGCTCATACGCAAAGAGGATTCTTTGTGCGAGAAGTTGATGGGGACGCCTGTCCTTTTCGGGCGTTTCATTAATTTAGTGTGTACATGGGTGATTCCATAGCGGGTGATTCCGCAAAATGCATATTAAATTAATAAACGTTTATGAGTTTAGAGTGCGCACTCGTAATAAATTAAGGTTAGGATTTATTTCTAACCAGTTGATTTATTTATGTAGCTGAAGACTGCTAGGTATTCACTTTTGTCGGTTTAATTGTGTTATTTTACTAACGATTGTGAATGCTTCAGTTGATGTGTAGAGATAGCAGCAGTGGCGGAGGAAAGCATTGGAGTCTAGCGGGTTTTCGATCTTTGGACTATATTTTGATAGGCGCCACGCCTATATTTTGTTATGTCTATAGAGACATCGATTATTTATTATTATTTTGTATGCGCTTATGCGCCTGGATATGTCATTTCTATTTGGACATTGAGATTGGGCGTGCCAAACTCTATGGGCACCGTCCATTAGCTTTATTTTCTTATTTTTGGTAGAAAGCAAACTCAAAAGCTAAAAGCTTGTCATATTTTTGTAATTGGGCTATTTTTGAGCATAAAGATTGGAAATATACATTAAATACATGCTTTGTGAAGCGCTCACACAAGGCATGGGGGAGATTGAACCCAATTTGTCTCTTGTCTCATGTCGTGCTTGCTTTTACATGGGTTTTTGTGCTAAAAAGTAGAGTACTTTGTTCTTGGGGACCTTCGGGAATTCACCACGTGAGCTATCTGCGTCCGATCTGCGCACCAGTGGTATCAGAGCGGAGCAGAGATCAAGGGCTTCCAATCGCTACCAATCTCGGGCGAAGGCGGAGCTCCAGGAACAAACGGCCTCTACAGTCAATCTCATCGCGAACCGTCGATACAGGCAGACTTCTGGCGATCAAGAACCCCTATTTCCACTGTCAGATCACGAAGGACCAGACTCTGTCGGCGGAGGACCACTCAAACACCTCCTTCATGAAGTCGTGGAGTTACAGATAAGCTTGCCTAATTTTCTCATTCTTTCATTTAAAAAAAAAGGCTTAAGACAAAGCTTAAGAAGCTTATAAAGCTTCTAATCTTCAAATCGACCTACAAGAGGAGGCGTCCGAAAATTCCGGCGGAAAAAACGGACCCCTCCCCCCTCACGAAATTCACGACGGCCTGCATCAAGCTCTTAAGCTTAACTTCTTTAAGTTAAGCTAAATCACTTCAGTCAGTTAAGGCAAACAAGTCTGTAAACTTCGGGTCCTGCGCATCAGAAGTCAAGTTTCGCAAGTCGACTCTAATCAAGTACTGCAAGTTCTGCAAGTCGGCTAAGTCCAGCAAGTCTACAACTCTGCAAGTTTGTTAAGTCTGCAACTCTGCAAGTCAGACTAAATCAGAACTGACTAGTGCTTAAAACTCATAGAAGACTTGTTCGTTTGCAAAAACTCTGAACTGGAAAGTTGTTCGCAGCAAGCTGTTTTACCTATCTGCAAGTTCGTTGAAGTACTTTCAGCAAACGGAGACAGAAATATTGCAGAATTTCTAAAAATTGAAGAAGAAAATACCCAAAAATACATAGCCTTGTAACCCCAAATTTGAGCTACGCTCATCCCGCTAACTGATTTTGAGTGAGAAAGGTTTGTTGAGTTTTACAGGATGACTACCCCACATATGGATGATCCTATGGCTGAAGACGATCTACCCGAGCCTACCATGGAACAAAAGCTGGATCTTATCATGCTACAATTGGAAGAAGAGCGAAGAGCTAGGCAAGCCTTGCAAGCGCAATTGACAAAGCTACAAGGAGCGTCCACTGATAAAGAAGAACCTCAAGCTGAAGATCTGATTCGTCGTACCATCGACGCCACTCTTGAAGCACAAACCATTCGCAAGGAATCCAAGATAAGTAAACGAAGTTTCAAGTTTCGCACTTTCAATGGCATAAGAGAAGGAAAGACTGTTTTATCATTCATTAGCCAGTTTGATGACTATTTCCATGAGGAAACTTATCCTGAGAAAGATAAAATCAAGTGTGTTACTAATCATCTGATAGATAGAGCATCACTTTGGTGGAGGCATATTCCACGGTGGATTCCGTGAGGTTTTACGGTGGATTCCGTAAACTTAGATGACCGGGGCTCATACGCAAAGAGGATTCTTTGTGCGAGAAGTTGATGGGGATGCCTGTCCTTTTCGGGCGTTTCATTAATTTAGTGTGTACATGGGTGATTCCATAGCGGGTGATTCCGCAAAATGCATATTAAATTAATAAACGTTTATGAGTTTAGAGTGCGCACTCGTAATAAATTAAGGTTAGGATTTATTTCTAACCAGTTGATTTATTTATGTAGCTGAAGACTGCTAGGTATTCACTTTTGTCGGTTTAATTGTGTTATTTTACTAACGATTGTGAATGCTTCAGTTGATGTGTAGAGATAGCAGCAGTGGCGGAGGAAAGCATTGGAGTCTAGCGGGTTTTCGATCTTTGGACTATATTTTGATAGGCGCCACGCCTATATTTTGTTATGTCTATAGAGACATCGATTATTTATTATTATTTTGTATGCGCTTATGTGCCTGGATATGTCATTTCTATTTGGACATTGAGATTGGGCGTGCCAAACTCTATGGGCACCGTCCATTAGCTTTATTTTCTTATTTTTGGTAGAAAGCAAACTCAAAAGCTAAAAGCTTGTCATATTTTTGTAATTGGGCTATTTTTGAGCATAAAGATTGGAAATATACATTAAATACATGCTTTGTGAAGCGCTCACACAAGGCATGGGGGAGATTGAACCCAATTTGACTCTTGTCTCATGTCGTGCTTGCTTTTACATGGGTTTTTGTGCTAAAAAGTAGAGTACTTTGTTCTTGGGGACCTTCGGGAATTCACCACGTGAGCTATCTGCGTCCGATCTGCGCACCAGGTCCTTAAAGGGATCCTTGGATTGACCATCTCTTATTTGAGTCAAAAAGAAAATTCTTGACAATCTCATGGAGAGCATGAAGACATCCTTTTTTAAAGAAATAGGGTCTATCTTGTCCATGTGACAGAAACCATCTCCTATTTTTTGTTTGATAGAGGCCCTACATAAATGGAGACAAGTAGTAAGCTACAGAAGTGGGGCTAAAACTGGTTTTGCTAGTAGTGCAAGCCCTGCTGCTTATAGGGTAGGTAAAATTCTATTCATGGAGTTATGAGTTTAACTCAGATTCAACTTGAGTTCAAAGCTAAGGACTGTCAACACCTTTTTCTTAGCCAAATTGTCAATGTTGGAGATCTTGCCTATCAACATCAATGTCTACTCTTGCTTTGCTTTGTACCCTACATAGATTTTTCTATTTCTGACACACAAGAGTTGTTCTACATCTTATTTTTAGTCCTGTAAAATAGTATAAAATGCATTAAATCACAACAATCCACCTTTGGTCATTAAGGCTTCAAAATGGTTATATCCATCCTTCATTTGTTAAGTCGGGTCAAGCTTTAGTAAGCATCCAATACTTCATGCTTAGGGAAGGAGATATTTGAGTGAAACATGGGGGATTCAATCAAGATTTCATCCATTATAGGGTTTCCAACATCTCTTGTAGCTTCAAGTATCTTTTCATCCCTATATGATACTACTTCTCTCCTGCATGAAAGATGTGTGGTAGGCTCAATTTACCCTATCAAAAAGCCTATATTGGGAAGAAGTGACAAAACTCCTTCACTTACTTCCAAAAGTAAGCAATAAAAAGACTATCCAATCTATGACATCACTATCAGATTTATTGCCTTGCCTCACTTGTAACATAGAACTTATCCAGGACCAAATTTACTACAATGAAAGAATACACTCGATCAGATAATTTGCATCACTAATCTCTCTCAAAAAGTAGATTTGGTGGACAACTTAGGAACTGTAACGAGGTTTGGAATGAAAGAATTTATGGAGGCCCTTCAAGCTCGTGCAAACGTGAGTTTGATTGTCTAGTTTAGAGTGGGCTTCTATTCAGTGTACCTTGTGGTGGTGGCTCAGAAGGTGGTGGTTACCACCAAGCACAATGATGATGAGCAATAAATATGCGAGTCATGCCAATAGGGAAACCTCTTGGAAGGGGAACAAAAATCACTCTATACCTCAAGGATGATTAGTTGGAGTACCTTGACTTTTTCTCCACCACTGTTAAGTAGAGTATTGTTGTTTCGACTACTATTAACATATGTTGGCAGTTGCCTTTGGATACCTCTAGTTTTGTGGTAGAAATAGTTCCCACCTTGACAAACCTTCTTCAATACCATGACATAAAAGTTGTAGAACATGCTTCAATTTTTTGATTGGCAAAGTTGAGTCTTTTGCTTCATCTTATGTTGTGCCATCGTGGATTGATACCCAAAGCTATGCATCTCATCTCTATCAATACTCCTAGCAGTTGGATGGTATCACAAACTTCCCAATCATTCATCTTTTGTGGCCAATAGTGTTGATTAAGACAATCTAGCAACAACTAGAAGTGCTTTTGAGAGGTGTTCTGAAGGAGAAGAAGCAGTCACCCTCATATTTATTGAAACAAACTTAGAAGAAAAAGTGGAAAAGGCTAAAGCTTATTGAAGTACCATCAAAATAGTTTTGGACTAAAAATGTAAGATGTCTAAGGTTTGAAGAACCTATGGATGATGATTGCCTTGCTATAGATCGGTTTTGAAAAAGCTAGAAGATCAACATAACAGCACTAAACTGCTACCTTAAATACTTCTTCAAAGCCCCTTCAAAATGGTTATCAACTTGTTTGGAGTGAAGGTAAGAATGCTCTTCAATGATCCACATATGCCTTAGAAAGGAGAATGAAAATGCACAAATAGATTTCTTCCATGGAAGCTTACAAGATTTAAAAGGAAGGGGAAAGAGAAGTCTATTTTAAAAGTAACTATGTCTTTTCCCCTCCTCCAAGTTCAATGAAGGCCTTTTTCCCTAATTTTCCGTCAAAATGGCTCAAAATTTTTCAAGGCCTACTATTTTGGTCTCATTGCCTCCAAATTTACCACAATCTCTTGTATATGCCTTCATCCATGGTGTCTTTTAAGTATAATTGGCTTGCAAGTCAATACTAGTCAAAATCCATGTCCTATACTTGCATACTTGTCTGAGATAGGGTTTTCTAAATTAAAAATGAAGCTAGATATGAAGAAAGGGAAAGGAGAATGGATCAAGTACCTATGCTCTAATACAACTTGTAATGAAGGGACCTGAGAGGAGAGATAAAGACAATAAGGAGAGAGAAAGACTAGAGTTAGAGAGAAAGCCAAGAAAGAAGGGGAGAGAAGGTTGGTAGACATGAAAGGACATGAGAGAAGCTTGAAAGGTGAAAGGACATAATTTTATATTTCCAAAAAAAAATGATAGTTGTGCATGTGTTCTTCACACATTTTATATGCTCCTAATTTAGCTCCTTACATATATTAATAATCCATATTATATAAAGATATTATTATATATGTAATATCTATAAGCATTGTCATAGGGTATTCCCAGGTAGCATAGTAGGATCACACCGCCTCCTCCCACACCTCGACTTCTGTGCTCTATATAATAAATATCATAATAAATATTCACATCACCAAATCTTAAAAGAAAGGTATCACATGCATTATCTCAAGCATTTATCTAAATAAACTTGGCCAATATGCTAGCAAGGTCTTATAAAACTTCCCATTGTGGATCATGGCATTTTGAACTTTTTGAATCATCCTAGTAATCACCTCGTGGATCAATTTCACAACTTAAAGATTTCTTCATCTACCTTTCCTTGATATCCAAAGAGTTGTCCTCAAGGTCAATTCCCATTGAAACTAGATTTATCTATCCATCTTTGAAGTCCCTCAATTTGTATGAAATACTTCCCTTCTCACCCACAAAAGATATTCAAATAATATAAACACATTAATTACATGTCTTCCCGTATCATGTGCTTGTCAGTATCCACCTCATGTGCTCGCTCACCTCAACCTCATGTGCCCACCTACCATAATATTATACGATATATATATTATATAATAATATATAACATAAAAAATAAATATGATATGTATATACACTATAGACATATGATATATGTATGAGATAGAGAGAGAATGTATAAGTTTGGGGAGAGAGAGAGAGAGAGAGAGAGAGAGAGAGAGAGAGAGAGAGAGAGAGAGAGAGAGAGAGAGAGAGAGAGAGAGAGAGAGAGTGTGTGTGTGTGTGTGTGTGCAGATTTGGAAAGAGAGAGGGGGGAAGGAAATAAAAACACACACACAAAATACACACATTTGGAAATAGAGAGGGGGCAAGGGGGAGAGAGAGAGAGAGAGAGAGAGCGAGAGAGAATGCACATTTGGAAAGAGAGAGGGGGGAAGGAAAGAAAAATACACACACAAAATACACACATTTGAAAAGACAGAGGGGGCAAGGGGGGAGAGAGAGAGAGAGAGAGAGAGAGAGAGAGAGAGAGAGAGAGAGAGAGAGAGAGAGAGAGAGAGAGAGAGAGAGAGAGAGAGAGAGAGAGAGAGAGAGAGAGAGAGAGAGAGAGAGAGAGAGAGAGAGAGAGAGAGAGAGAGAGAGAGAGAGAGAGAGAGAGAGAGAGAGAGAGAGAGAGAGAGAGAGAGAGAGAGAGGATAAAAGATATTCAAAGCACCAAACTAAAATCAATATAAAGTCTTGGCCTAAATTCTCTGTAAAGCATCAAGAGAAGTACAAAGAAATCCTCAGCTCACAAAAAAGATTTGGGGTCTCTCACAATTGGTTTCTTCGTGACACAAGCACCCATGAACCGTCTTGCCATTTGAAACATGCCTTCAAAACTCCGTGCAAAGCATCAAAGAATACTAGTGCTTTGAGAATATTGATATGAAGCACCAAGAGAAGTGCCAAGAGAATCTAGGTGTGGAGCACCTAGTATAGGTGGAGGCCACATACAATGTCCCTCAACAGAATAAAAAAATATCAATGCTCTTTTTATCTCATCATTCCAAATGTTAGCTTCTCAAGAATTATAAAAAAATAATATTGAAAATGTTTTGGATGATGTGATGACAACCCTGAGTATGAACATCATGTTGAAGTGAAGTATGCATCAATACGATGAATTGAACCTGCATAATTGTTTAGCATCAATTCTAAAGATGCAAGATTCCTATCTTTGATTGCAAAATCGGGCTCTATAGAATGTTTCAAGGCCCCAAATAATGGACTAATTGAGTATGCACTACCAACCTCTCATGTGTTGGTTGAATACATTGTGGTTGATAAATTAAGTTGCAATATTCAACTTTCTGTAAGTCAAACGAAGAATATCTTCCATAGAATAATAGAAATTTCTTTGGTAGCAAATGCATTGGATGTGCACTTCCTACTTATCTTCTACAATTTCATCTGGATTCTACTAATGGAAGACATGAAGGACCATTTAGGGGTGCTTCTGAATGCTATTTGCAGTATGCACTGTGATTCTTACAAGAGGATGCTTTGTTGCTCTTACCTATTTCTAAATGTTGGCTGGTAGATCATTTTTTATGGAAAGAAGCCTTACTACATATCATAGTGTCATGAGTTTTCTTGGAAGCTATTTTTGAAGGCTTCATCACTAGTCAACCAACAATGCAAGTTCTAAGACATGGCTTTGCAAAATAGGTATATTTGTGGTGGATGCTGACCTTCACCAAAATCTAGCCATCATCCCAAAAGTTTGAACTATGTGAGAAAGCTCTCTAGTAGGGAAGAGAGAGTATAGAAGGCAATAGAATTGCTCAACTTATTGCACATGTATAGATTGTCGGTACCCTTCTTTCCATTTAGAATAGTATTGTACTCAGAAGACACTAACATTGGAGGTCTTTGTGGTTTCTGAAAAGACTTGAAATCCTTTGATGTAGAAATGCCACTTCAATAGCAAACTAATTGATGCCATGAGGCATATTCCATGGTGGATTCCGTACCATGGTGGATTCCATGAAGTTTTGCGATGGATTTCGTAAAATTTTATTACCGGGGCTCATACACAAAGTGGATTCTTTGTGCAAGAAGTCAATGGGGATGCCTATCCTTTTCGAGCATTTTGTTAATTTTGTGTGTAATGGGTGATTCCATAGCGGGTGATTCCGCAAAATACATATTTAAATTAACAAACGTTTATGAGTTTAGAGTGCGCACTCGTGATAAATTAAGGTTAGGATTGATTTCTAACCAATTTATTTATGTAGCTGAAGACTGCTAGGTATTCACTTTTGTCGGTTTAATTGTATTATTTTTCTAACAATTTTGAATGCTTCAGTTGATGTGTAGAGCAAACAGTGGTGGAAGTGGGAAGCATTGGAGGATAGCCTGTATTCAAATTATCGTCAAATTTTGATGGGCGCATATCTTAGGCATGGCGCCTATATTTTGACGCGCTTATTTATCAAAGTGCTTGATATTTATTTATTATTTTTGTATGCGCATGGATATACGATTTAAATATTTGTATTGGACATTGTATTTGGGTACCGCCTGACTTCTTGGGCACCCATTAGCTTTAATTCTTTATTGGCACAAAAGCAAACTCAAAAGCTAAAGCATGCTATTTTGTAATTTGGGCTATTATTTGAGCTTGAAGATGAATAATATATGAAATACATGCTTTGTGGAGCGCTCACACAAGGCATGGGGAGAGATTGCACCCAATTGGTCTCTTGTTCATGTCGTGCAAGCTTTCTTCATTGATTTGTGTGCAAAAAGTAGAGTTCTTTTGTTCTTGGGGACCTTCTGACGCTCACTACGCGCACATACGGTGACCGATCTATGCACCACTAATTGTCCGTAGACTTGCTTATACAACAACAATGGCAATTGAATTTTATCAACAATAGTGGATTATAATGTAGTACATGGCTCAACAAGAGCATTACTCATATGGTTTTGTTCCTTATTATGTGCCACAAGGCAATATTATGAGCATCATAAGAGAAATGGAATTCAACAAGTCAATTGCTCACATGGCTGACATAATAACCCCCAAATTTGTGCAAATAAAGGAACCATAATGTGCTCAACATGGGAACATCTTTTGTGAAAGAGCATATTGCTTTTGTACTCTCTTGGAAAAATTTCAAATATGAAGCAATGTAAAAGTGTGGGTCCAAAAGGCTCACAATTTAAAATATGAAAGGAAAAGGATGGTCAAACACATTTTCTCCTATTCTAGAAACTCAAGGGTATTTATACCTTAGCCAAAATGTATACAATAGAAATTTCATAATTCCATTATAATATAAAGGGGGATTTCACTAACATCATTCCTTGTTTACTCATAGAAATTCCTAATAAGCATACCAATGCATTTTCAAGTCAAAAATCAGCTTGAATTACAAAGGGAGTACATTATACCTAAAATTGCTTGTACACTGAGATAACTAAAGCAAGATACAAATATATAAGGACATGGGTAATGGAAGTTGTATCATGAATAATAACTCCTTGATTATGCACATGGATTTCACTCTCCTTTGGGAGCTATATGTTTTGAAGGAGCACGCTAATATCCATGAAAATAGTAATGAGTGTTGTGTTGTATCAAGTGAACCTCCTTCGAATCCAATGTGGCAAATTCATGTGTCACCATCTACTTTCATTTTCAAGAGCTTGGCAATATCAAAAAGGAAAGTTTCTACACCCAAATGTATCACTCTCGTTATAATGTAAAGAATTAATTATATGTATACAAAAAATGAACATACATATAATCCATTTCCTTCTTCCATAATGATACCAATACTCCGCACATAATTCTAAAGTCTAAGCATACCCTAGTCTACCCTATATTACTTAGCCTTCTCTATACCTGGCCTAGCCCATAAGCTCTAACTTGGATAAGCATGGGCTAGGCTACTCATTGGCAAGGCATATCATAAGGCTAGGCTAGGAGTTGGCATAGCATAATTATAGATTACACTAAATTTTTATAATATCAAGAAAGGAAAAGGAGGAGGCTTGTCGAGTGATTTGAGGAGGTGGGAGGTTGAGGTGGTTATAACCTCTCTCTTCCTTTATCTTCTCCTCTCACACTTCATTTCTCTCTCTCCCTCATTCGACACAACTCTCATCTTTCTCGTTCTTGCTGCTTTCTCTTGTGTTTCATTGCCAAATCTAATGGAGAGTGAGAAAGAGGAAGAGGGTGAGGATGGTTTTTATCTATCCATTTCTTATGTGCCTCTTTCTTGTGTATGTTGAGGTATGGTTCTTGGTGAGAAGAAGAGGGTTTTCTTTGCAACTTTTTATGGCCACCAAATGTATGCTCAACCTCTCTTGGCCGATTTGAGGTTCATATTGTGCCATGGTAGGGTGTTGTGGTGCATTGTCCAGGAGACAAGTGCACTCAAATAGGTGATTGATATCACTAGGATATTTAAATCCTAGGTATTTATGAGTGAACTTGAGGTGAACTATTATCTTCTTGGAGTTGGGGCTATGACGATTGCGCGCAAACCATAGTTTTATTAGCAATGCACTTTGGGCTAATAGATGAAATAGAAATAAATACAATATGTGTATCATACCACTTTGATTGGTATTATCATAACACTTATTGAAATTTTAGAAGAGTGGTATGAGATGATGTGTTGCCTTGGATACATGTATCCAAAGGTTTAAAAGTTACTTTTGACACAAAAAACGTTAGAGAGGTCATTAAAATTTTAGACCTAACCCCTGAGCAAGACGAAAAGTTGCCTTATGGAGAAATAGACCCGAAGTTACTAACCATTCTAAACCTTCTAAGCATGCATGCAAGCAAAAATCTAACTTTATAGCTTCAAACAAAATGTGTAAAATTTTGGAGTATGACAGTAATAGCTATTTCAGTAATTGTGGATGAATTTGGAGAAGAGGTGAAGGCAGCAAAATGAAGCTAGAGATCAACGAGCTAGAGAACAAGCAGCGTGATAGGAGTCTTGGCTATTATAAAGGCTTGAGAGGATAAATTCATTATTAAATCTGGGGATAGATGCTATGTCTAACTCAAACATAGAACCTTTTAGGCCCAGTATATCATTCGATAGAACCCCCTCAAAGGGAAGTGAAGTAAACTCATATCAATGGGATCAAGTAACCTCAAGCACTAGTAGTGCCACTGGGGAAAGGAGTAGACAAAATAGTGGAAGTGAAGCTAATGCTGTAGTAGGGAGTACTAAACCACCTTTTGATTGGAATTTAGAGTCAAATTTTGGATTGTGCCAACTATTTAAGGAGCCTAAGGAACAAGCATGGTTAAATATTACCCAAGATTTAGGGTTAGAGATATTATTTAGAAAAATAATGGCTCACAACCCAATCAGATTAGTTGACTTCATGCAATTTGGGGGACATTGGGACAAGGATCCTGATGCGCATTTGCAAAGATTTGAGGTGAGCTATGTTGCTAATGAGATAGTAGACGATGACCAAAAGCTTCATATCTTCCCCGCAACACTAAAAGATGAAGAAGCAAGGTGGTACAAGAACATAGATGCCCAACATAAAGTGACTTATGCTACCTTATCAAGATCGTTCCTAGAAACATCTTGATGGAAAGGTTTCTAAGATAGACTAGCCCTTCAATTGGATTATTTGTCCCAAGGAACAACCGAAAGTGTTGAATATTACATTGAACATATGGAGACAATCATTTGGAAGATGAATCCAGCTCTTGATGAGCCCACACAAAAGTGTAAATTTATTGATGGGCTTGATCCTGAAGTTCATTACTCATTGGTTGTCTACGTCTAAAGATACAACCCTAGACTGCTTAATGTTCTCTACAGCAAAGTGGATTACTTTGATGATTCACTTGAAACATATTCCCGATATTCCATGCATCAGGAAGAAAATGATTAAGAAGATGTGTTTTTAACGTATAGCAAGGCATAAGCAATTTATATGGATGAATTAGAAGAGGAAGAGATGCCTGAGTTAGTGACATTTAATGTAGATGACATATCAACTGTAATATTTCTGTTAAAAATATTAGGGATCCTTGTGAAGTTTCGGGCAAATGTCAATGCCGGCTTTGTGGTTACGAACGGTTCAGTCTTTAATAATACACTCTTCACGGGCCAATCGAAGGTTAGGACTAAGGTTTAATAAAAAAACCGCATTCTTCATAAGAACCTCCTCTTAGGAGGCCAAAAGGATAATTGTTGGAATTATGACAAATTTTTTTATCCCCTCTTTCTCCCCAGCCGATGGCTATGCTGGAGGAGGGGGAGTAAGGCACGAGCACGAACGCCTTGCTGGAGGTCATGGAGGGGTGAAGGGCCATGAAATCGAGCCGCGTGGGGGCGGGAAGGTGCCCTCCCCTTAGCTATAAAAGCATGTGGGAGGGGAGTAGAGAAAGAAAGAGCTGTCACGTTGCTGATTGGGTAGAGTCGTAACACTGATGGCATGAGGGAGGGGGAGCGTGACGCTGCAACTGAGAGGGGAGTGAAGGAGGAGCCATAACGCCAAGCCGTGTGAGAGAGGGAAGCAATTCTGCTTCAGCCGTTGCCAACATCCGCTGCCATTGAATTTCGTCACGGCCTTCATCTCGGCCCTGCTTGCCAGCAAGCCGCCGTTGAAAAACATCTTCTTTCTCCTCCACGTGTGGAATCATGACCCTCAGAAGCTTTAGAAGCTTCTTGGGAAGCTTCTAAAGCCCCCTTAGGAAGCTGCCCTTCTTGTGGGCTTCCATAAGGCCCTTTTCTAGTGGGTTTAATAACCCCCCCCACTGGGATCCAAAGCCCCCCTTCCCATGGGGTCCCATCCAAGCCTTTAAAAGCCCATTTACCCCGAGAATTAAGCCCCTTTCCCCCCTTTTTTTCATTCCATTAGCCGCGTTTTAAACCCCCTTTTTCGTGGACCCTTTTTCCTTTACCCCTACAAAGTGGTTTTTACAAACCGGGGACTGAAGCATCCTTTCACCTTGCATTCTTGGAAATTGAGTACTTTCCCTTAGCATTTCCACAAAGTTATTCTTGACGGTTGTAAGGTCCTAAAATACCTACTTCAAGGAGGAAACCTATAAAGCCTTCTAAAGCCGATTCCGAAAGACGGTGCAAGCGGTCACAAAGGGAGTTTTGCGTTCGAAGGAGACGGGCCAAGATCATAAGTCTGCGACCAAGGCGAGAAGGTCAAGGTCTCCATGGCTCTTAAGAAGGCACAAGGCGCAAACGCAAGAGGATCATCTCCTAACATCCATGTGGACATTTCACCACAAGTCCAGGTTTTTCTTCCTAATTTTGATTAATGTCATGATATTTCAATTGTGCATGGATCATTTATGAAAATAAGATGCACTTTTCGATCGAAATACCTTGGCTAAATTAAAGGAAATAATTTACGATCAAAGAATCGGTCATTTTTATTAAACGAATGAAAAAGAAGAGCATAAGATCTCTATGCATTCCTAGCAAGTGGTTTTTATGCATTGCAAAGTAACGATCTTAGATTAACTAATGCCCATATTTACAAATCAAAATAATGATAGTACACTTCGATTATGCATGGAAAGAATAAATCGCATGTCGCATTATTGAACATCTTTTCTTCAAAATGATTCTTTAAAGAAGGTTGCTAACAACCGTAGGAAATTGCTAGGCATGGAAATGACTCCAAGGGTGCATGAAGAAGATTAAACTCTAGGCAATTGACATAAATCCCGTTTCAACTGCGTAGTTGCTAGAAAAGGCTGCATGATTCGAACATAAAACCCTAAAGCTTGATAGCATGAATCTTGATTGCATGTTATAAAAGGAGCAATAGGAATTATGCCATAACCTAACATACGCTTTGATCTTAACCAAGAAAGTTGGGTTTGTAAATCTACTCATACGTAGGCAATGAATCATGTGGTTGCGAAAATGGTATCGTAAATATATTCAAGAATAGACAAGTAAATTGGTTTAACCTAAACACCTAAACCGCGAGGGACTCGTTTAGGAATGGTTAAATCGATGCAACATATCCCAAGTGCTAACTGGGATTTAGCACGTTGAGGACGTAACCTAATTGCTCTTATTGCCAAATCTGAAACCCTTATACCCTAAAGACTTGCTCACATTCACGGAATGTAGGGACACTAGGACATACTTGCAAGAGACGATCTAGGGTTTTTACCCTAAGGATCGCTTGCTAAAAGAATGAAACTCGATTTGGATTTGGACCTCTAGGACCGACAATGTCAGCCTGGTGCAATCAGGAGCGGATTGTTATGAAGACACCCTAACCCTGTTCCTTATCTAATCATGACCCGTGATTAGAAAACATCGTTGATGGGTAAAATAGTCCCATAGATTAGGTGCGACACTCGTGCAACAAGTTGCAGAGTCGCATGATCTTATGATTTGATCACAAGGGAATGGCCAATTCCTCGGAATGAGATTGGCAGGTTCTTACGCAAGTTTATCTTGCAAGAGGATGAATAATCGTCCTGATATAGTACCTTTCTTGGGTAGAGTGACCAAGATATGGGGGTTAGATAATTTGTTGGAAGCAAAAGACCAATCAGTAAATTTGAATAACATATTTACTGCTAATAGAACTTAAGGTATTGGTTAAGTTGGGTTAATAGGGTATGGCCCTAACCCAAGGATATAAGGGTTAACAAACAAACCCTTGGGAATCTTGCCAAGTCGCAATTGATCCTGGATTGAATGCTGAATACATTCGAAAAGAAGGATTTACTCCTTAGCAGTTGACCAAAATAATGACCATTGGAAATGATTGTGCTTGTAACAGTTGTATAGAGCACTGTTTGCTTTGTTTGCTCAAGGAATTAAAGGATGAAAAGATATCTAATGCTTCAGGTTGAAGGCCTGAAGGGAGAGGCAGCTTCAGTTACCCCCCATTGCCTGCCTAACCCTAACCAAGGGGGTTGTTAACCGCGCCGGGAAGGTGGACCGAACCCGTCACGAGAGGTCTCTCCGTTGAGCACTACTTGGAGCAGGAGGACACTTGGGTGCCGAAGGGGGCTCTGGCCGTAAATCCCTCGCCTTCCGGGCCCTGCACAAGAGGCCAACGTGACTCACGATTGGATCTCGAGGCCCGCATACTAGTCTACGGGCAGAATCTTGGATTATTAATCCCTGTGGATTGTTGGATAGCCTTTGAGCGGATTATGGATAAGCCTATGGGCTGGACTTATAAATGTATTCCAAAGATAAATATGATAAGCTGTTGAAAAGGAACTTGTTTGACATTGCTTTTCTATGTCAAGTGCTATGATTACATGAAGGAACCAGTACCTAATGGAATAATTAAGGAAGTTGTTTGATACATGTCCAACTAAATGTGATAGGTAATTAGACAACTAAAACAATTGAGAAAAGTGCGGTGGATGTGGCCATGGGTCCGTCCTACGGATGGGTGGTCCCGATTGGCACGAGAACTTTTCTCAATCATGATGGACAGCAAGAAGATTGTTTCAAAGGACACGAACAGCAAGGGCGTTGACCTAGAGTCTAAGTTATAATAATCCCGATTTACGTTATTTTAGGGGAATGGAATGGGACTATGCCTTATGGTAGAGAGGTTGAGCTTTGTATCCCTCTTGTTTCCCATTCTCCTTGAACCAAGTGCAGCGTGAATTCGCTTCGGCCCTGGCATTTCTGCGTAAAGTAGTTCGCTTGGGGTTCGACGCTAGTTGCAGTTTAGGAAATGACCAGTAGGGAAAACCCTGATTCAGGTCGGTCCTAAGTGGGAATGGCCAGAATACTTCCGCTACATGGTAGACGCAGAAAGTCCTAGACCGCAAACCCCGTGACATTCCATGGGAGTGCCGGGCAAAGCTTTCTAGACATCCTTTCCGATGGACTGCTAAGACGTGTCCTGAAGATAACAGGTGGACACATTACAGTTGGTATTAGAGCGAACCAACGAAGGATTTGTTTTAAGAAATCTTAATAAAAAGAAGTAAAGCAAATGTTGCGTTTCAAACATTTCCTTACTTTCGATGTTGTCTTGCAGAATTATGAAGCATGAAACATGTTCTTAGTGTTCCGAGTCATGTTTATGACTGCGATGCATTCCTCGGATTATCGACAAAGGGTTGAGATGATGAACATCCTAGATCGTATCTATAATCCATCGCCTTTGTACATGGAACGAAGATGGATGGTTGCCTCAGGAATCTAGTATATAGCTGCCCACCGGTTTACATACCTTCAAACCAACCTAAAGAGGATCAAGTGGTTGGAAGACCTGAAAGTCGTGAAGCTGTTCATTTTTGTGGAGGCTCACGTAAACCCAACTTTACATATTTGAGGTCGGAGGATTGAGCTAAACTCATATGTATATGAGGAAGTGACCCGTGTAATCCCCGCTGACAGGATCAAAGTGTTGGGGCGCTATGAGAAGAATGGATTCCAAAGAAAAGGATACCCTGATCTTCCAATGACTTACCAATTCCTAAAGATCCATGACCCAAAACCTTACTATTATCCAGTTCTTGTAGATAAATGTAATACAACATTTTTCTCCCCAAACTAAATGTAAACAGTTGCCCTATTATCCCAAGAAATGTTGTATTCCGAAAGGGCTATACCCATATAAATGCAATAAGACTTCTTTTTATCAATGTCTGTTTTGTTCATAAGAATTGATAAGAAGTTAAGTGGTTAGATTGCTTGGTTGATAGTTGAATTGGGTATGAAATATAAATCATAACGATTAATGAGTAATAACGTTAAGAAACCTTTATCCAGGCACAACCCCAGGTACATATTTCCAGTTCGCCTCCTACATCAAGTACTACTATAATCCAGGAGAAAAAGTTTCTTCTCAAGCAGATTAAGCCACCTGAATTTGACGGGAAAGGCAGAACTGTCCAACCAAATGCTGAAATTTGGATTGAATCTATGGAGGATTACTTTGAAGCAGCCGGTACTGCACCCGCCAACCAAACTATGCTCGCCAAGCTGAAGCTCACCGGTGAAGCTAGGCTTTGGTGGAAGCAATGGTGCAGAGATCAAGGGATAGCAGAAGGATCTGTTACCTGGGAGAAGCTGAAGAAAGCCGTGCATGGAAGATACTTACCACTTGCATATTGCACGCAGAAAATGAATGAGTTCTACGAGTTGAAACAGCTGGGACTCACTCTTGACGCATACTACTCTAAATTCGCCTCACTTCTTAAGTATGTGCCACAGATGGACATGACACAACAGGTGTCAAAATTTTGTGCTAGTTTAAACCCACTAGTGAATACTCGTCTCGAATCTATGCGCCCATCAGATCTTCAGGACGCACTCATTCGAGCTGCGCCTATAATTCAGGAGGTGCAGGTTAGGCCAAGAGGTAACAAAACTTGGTCTTATAATGACCCGAATAGAGGAGCTTATAGGCCTAAAATGAAGAGAGTTCAAGGTCAAAATCGAGGACAAAGAAAGAGAGAAAGGACTAATAATGCCAATAGCTTTGTCCCTACCCAAAGCAATGGCCAGAACTTCCATTGTTTCCACTGCAACGAGCCCAGTCATTTCAAGAGGCAATGTCCCAAGCTTGGAGGAGGATATCGCAAGCACCTTTCCAAGGAACGGGCCGTGGCTAGGGAGCCGCTACTCGAGGTAGAGGAAGAACCGCTTGTGTTGCCAACAGGGAAATGCGCGAAGAAGAAGATCCGACCATGGAAGCAGAGTTTGAAAGGCCAACAGTCCATCCCGCTCTTCACAAGAAAGGGCCGAATCGCTAGTTCTCAGTGATTCAGACACCGTCGGACTATCAAGGTAAAGGTTTCAAGACCTTGATTGATTGTGGCAGTACACATTCCTTTATCTCACCAGCTTCTGCAAGAAGATTAGGAATAGCCATAGTAGAAGCACCTACCTTACTTGTGGAATTAGCAAATGGTCGTGAGGTCACTTGTGCCAGGCAAACTTCTAAGGTGGAATTCTTTCTGGGAGGAAAGATGACTTCGGTCAAATTCAGAGTCATGAACTTAGGTATCCATGAGTGTCTACTCGGAATGGATTGGCTTAAACCTAATGACGTCCACATTCACTGTGGAAAGGGCCAAATTTCCTTTCGAAACTCTGAAGGGAATTGGTAATAACTCAAGATGAAGCTGGAAAGCCAAAAATTCAATTGGCCAAAGTATCTCGGATTATAAAGGGAGTCAGAAAGGGACTACCTGTCTACTTAATTAAGCTCAACAAGTTAGATCAAAAGTAGGAGTCTAGTGAAGGACCTTCTTGGCTAAAGGAATACACGGACGTATTTCCTGAAGAGTGTCAAGATTGTGGGAGAGAAGGAAGGAGTCTCACTTGTAGCCTTCTTGCTTGTACAATGGGGAAAGTACACACAGGTGGAGGCTGAAAATAGTTTTCCTCTTCTTAGTTGTGTAAGCCAAAAAGAACTCTAGTACATAGAAATAGAAGAACCCTATATATGGGTCTCAAACCAAACTCAACTAACTAAGGTGGTATACTAACTGAGCCACGAACTAGAGTAGATAAGGATAGCTGTCATCTAGCTATTATTCATGGGCCGTGTACCAACCGCATCTGCAGCTAACAAGTCGGTGACATAAATGCACAACGGTCACCTTGGCATATCACGAGTGGAGCTCAATATCTCAACACTCCCCCTCGAGCTCAATCCCAATTCCTATACACCAAGCAGGTCTCTGAACTTGTGTAGCTTCTCTGCGCCCAATGCCTTTGTAAATATGTCAGCTACCTAATTCTCTGTGCTGACATAAACTAGATCAATAAGACCTAGTAAAACCCTCTCCCGCACATAGTGATAATGCACCTCAATGTGCTTTGTTCTAGCATGATAGACTGGGTTATTTTTCAAGTGTATACTACTCATGTTGTCACAATAAATGACAACTGGCCCATCTATAGGCTGATGCATATCATAAAGTAGCTTATGCAACCAAGCTACCTCACATGCAGCCATTGCTGCACCCCTGTACTCAGCCTCTGTGCTCGACAAGGCAACTGTAGGCTGTTTCTTGCTGCTCCAAGTGACTGCAACACTCCCAAAAGAGAACACATATCCACTGGTAGATCGTTTATCAGAAATACTACCAGCCCAATTAGCATCAGTGTATCCATGCAACTATATCTGAACCCCAGTCTCATAAAATAGTCCATACTGCAATGTGGACTTCACATACCTGAGTATGTGTCTAGCTGCATCCAAATGTGGTTTTCTTGGAGCCTGCATAAACTGACTTACCAATCCAACAGCATAGCTCAAATTTGGCCTGGTAATACTCATATAAATCAAACTTTCTACTATGCGTTTGTACATAGTAGGGTCTTCGAGAAGCTCACCTGCATCTGGGCTCAGCTTCACATTCTGCTCCAAAGGAGCTGAAATAGGCTTACAGCCTGTCATCCCATATTTGGACAGCATGTCCAATCCATACTGCCTCTGCAAGAGCCGTATCCCACTTCGTGATCTAATCACCTCAATGCCGAAGAAATAATGCAACTCTCCCAAATCCTTCATCTCAAACTTCTGCTTCAATAGCATTTTCACATGAAGGATATCTTCATCACTATCACCTGTCATAATCAAATCATCAACATAAATGACAAGTAGCATAATACCTTTCTCTGTTTTTCTCACATAAAGTGAGAAATCTGCCTTGGAAATCTGAAAGCCAATAGTGACAAGATACTATCCTATCTTGTTAGACCATGCTCTAGGTGCTTGCTTCAAACCATACAAGGCTTTCTTCAGCCTGCAAACAAACTCAGGATGAACAACATGCACATAACCTGGTGGCTGCTCCATATATACCTCTTCTTGCAAATCACCATGCAAGAAGGCATTCTTTACATCCATATGATGTAAAGACCATTCCTTTGATATAGCCATAGCAATGACTGCTCTTACGGTTGCCATCCTTGCAACTGGACTGAGTGTTTCTTTATAATCAATGCCATATGTTTGTCATATCCCTTGACTAATAATCTTGCCTTGTATCTGTTCACAGAACCATTTGCATTGTGCTTCACCTTATAAACCCACTTACAACCAATTGCATTCTTATCTTTAGGCAAAGATACCAATTCCCATGTAGCATTTGCTTCCAAGGCATCCATTTCTTCATCCATGACTTTCTCCCATTTTTCTTTTCCCATGGCTTGCTCAAAAGAAGTGGGTTCTGGTTCCTGTATCACTTTGACTATATAGGCATAGTGAATGGCTGTAAATCCATCATATCTCAGCCTATCCACAGGATACCTAGCTCTGGTAGACCTGCGCAAAGTAGATTCACTCCCAAGTGCTCTCAAAACATCCCTGGTCTTCCTTACTCCAGGTGTAACAATAGAAGGAATACCCAACTCATTATCAATGCTCTGTTCTGAGCCACTAGATTCACCATCCACATAAGAGTGACCTGCATTCACATCAAACATGGGTTGATCTACCTTCTCTTTTCCTTTTCTTGAAACCTGCATACCACTATCTGCATTATTTTGAGGAGATTCTCCTGATCTCAATCTGCCTGTCCATGGCGAAGAATGTGAACCACTGCTAGAGGACACTCCAGGTCCACTAATATTTTGTGACTGTTGCTGTGAATTCTGTGCAGTATTACCATTTTGTGCATCTACATCATCAATCACATTTACTGGTTTATACCAGCTACTCATCTCATCAAAAACAACATCTCTGCTCACTGTCAACTTACGAGTAGAAGGGTTATAGCATCTATACCCTTTCTGCTTACAGAGAGTAACCAATAAAGATGCACTTCTCAGCTTTTGGATCCAACTTGGATCTCAACTCATCTGGCACATGAACATAGGCAATGCAACAAAAAATCTTCAAATGAGAAATATATGGTTTCCTACTAGTATACCTCTCCTCTGGAGTCATTGATGGGACCTAAAATGAGCCGGCATTGGCTCATGCACTAGCCGGACCTCTATCATGCGCTTAACAACCCCACGGCCTCGCGGCCAGGAGCGTGGATGACACATACATCATCTTCCTAAACATCTTGCATTTGTATCACGTCTCTACTCCAACTCTAACCCAATTAACACTCCTCAGAGGGAGTCCCTAGCACATTGCCAAATAGCATGAAGCACAAACATAGGAGATGCTGCTACCTCACTGCGACTCTCCTACACCTTGGGGATTGGCCCCTCGATGCGTCGCTAAATATATATAACATACGAATACAAACTCCTCTCTTTTATGATTCGCGTATCTCCAGGAAATATACCATGCTTCCTCACTTTCCTTTCCCCTAGACCCAACGCCTAGCCTACAGCTTGGACAACCTTACTCACTCAACGTTGGTCATGTCTCTAGAAAGCAATTGCCATGCATCTAGGAGATATTGTCTGATATCTTTTAAACTTCATGCTTCATGCAAATTGTGAATGTCTATGTGCTCAAACAATTATGACAATCAGCATTTGTGTTTAGTGCAAAATCATTCTTTCAATGAATTTGACTATTGCTCGTATGCAGCGTTGCATGAACCTAGCACCGAGAAACCCTCGTGCTACTAGGTTCTTAATCTTTAAATATCGTCCAATCTATATGGTATGTATAAAAAACCAGCAAGCTTTTCATCATTTCATTCAGTATTTAAACGCTTTTCATACACTCTACCCCCTCACCCGTTTAGATTGTGTATGGTGCATAGGTTTAGGGTTCATTTTTCACATTTTCATTGCATAAAAAGCCATAAAAACTCACTAAAACATAAAGGTAGGGCTGAACTGAGGTTAAACCTCATACTTTAGACCCCCCATACATCCACAAACATGAATCTTATTTTTTCTTAATTTTCGGCACTCAAAATCTATTTTTTCTCTATTTTTCTCTTATTTTTCCTATATTTCTTGTATTTTTTTGCAATATTTAATGACTGAAAATTCAAAAAGAGTTATGGGCTGTGGCCCTTAGGTTCATTTGCAGCAAAAAGACCAGTTTAGTTGGTGTGTCTTATTATATTTTCCATTGATATCTCAAAAACACCCAATTTTCCCATATTTTGCATATTTACGGGTTTTTCACTACTAATTTCATCCACAACACTTATGATTTTCTGATTTTCTGATCATAAATAGTTGGAAGACATTGCAAACAACATTATAATGCATAATCATCTCATGGGAACAAGTATTCATGAAGCAAATTGCATAAAACCACCATTTTCCTTTGTAAAAATGAGATTACCGTTCTTTGCGGGTTGCGGGTTTTTATTTGCCATATCTCGGGACTGATTTCCAGTCACCATTAATGCTCATGACAGTCCACAATCAGCAATCTTCAATCTTCTTACACCACGGAGCAATCCGGTCTTTATTGGACAAGCATCCATCATCCATTCTTCTTCTTCCTCTTTACCACATGAATCTGCCTTTAGGGGAGAGAGAGGGAGGAGAGAGAAAGTCTAGATTTCCATCTCAGCATTGGCCACCATTGCACGGGCGAGAGGCGGCGATAGAGTCAGCAGGGAGAACGAAGACAAGGCCAATGATCAGTTGGGTGGGTTGCTTGCAGCCCACCATCACCCTCATCCTCCCACATGGTGCAAATTTTGGACGCAACCTGTCTCTCTCTTTCATCACATTTTTTCTCTTCTTTTTGATGCCATGATTTGTTGTGGCATAAAATGCCCCCCAAGACCCCAAAGGTCACTTACCATTTGGCCCAACTCATGTCCACCTTTTCAAATCTTGACCAATTCTTGGCCATTTCCCCGTCTCGGCTCCGATTCGAGCTCTGAAAAATCCTGGGCGTCCGGCTTGGCATCCTGCATTGGCCAGTAACTCATGTCAACCCACATGACTATCTGAAAAATTATGAAAAATCAACAAGTGTCGCTCGAGCGCCTTTAAAGTACTTTGGCACTTAAAATCATCCTAGATCGAGCCGCCACCTTCGACGTTGAATATTTTTCCCTTGATATTCATAATTTTTAGCTATTTTTAAGCACTTCTCGGCACCAAAATTCCGCTCTCATTGGCGACCACGGGATAGGGCGACTCAGCCCGTCGAATCCACGAACATATTTGCACATAAACAACCAAGGAAGCATCAAGCTGATGCAAAATAGATATATATTAAACATAGTACAACGCTCACCCTACCCCCTGACATAACCAAGGCATGACATCCACAAGGAGTAGCCTTAGCATCATCTGATAAAAGTCCGAAGCTAGTCACTATCCAACTGCTCCAACACGGCCAAACTAAAAAGAAGTGTCAAAAAGGTTGCCCTAAGTGGTGGTCTGAACTACCTACCTAACTAAGGACAACACAACCAGGAGATCCTACCAGGCGAGGACTCCTATAGCCTGATCAAGAAGTATTTTCTTTCAACACATTCCTTCTTTCAGGGCTTTATTTTATTGTCATACTCGGGCATGTAAAAAGGAGGGAGCTGAGCGTAGTGACCCAAGGAGAACAGGGCATCGGCCTCAGGTCATGTCTCGGTACCCAAGAACCTACCAAGCCCTCGCAAGGCGATACTTAATCCTTTTCTAACGCTCACTTTTATTTTCGCTCCAACCTTCCTTGTTTTGATTTTTTTTTCCAGCAAGAAGCCACCCCTAGGAAGACAAGGCATCGGCCCTGGGTCTGACTCGTCCCCAGGAACCTACTAGGCCTTCGCAAGGCAATGATCAACTGCTTATAAATTTTTCTTTCTTTTCTTCTTTGGCAGGGGTTCGAACCCCTTTTTACACACCTTCGTATATTTATTTTCTTGTCAGATATTCAGGGTTTTATCTTTATTTTTCTTTCTGCAGGCTTCGCTAACTGCCTCACAACTAACAGGAACTCCTAGAATGGCTGCCTAGCAGGCTAGCAGAACAGGGTCACTAGAACTCCCTTCTAGAACAGGTCTTTCAATGCCTGACAATGTCTTTATAGGAGGCAGTGACTACTCAGACCTTACTCAAACATACTGAACCGAAACCTCGGGACTTCATGTTCAAAGAGTAGAGAGAGAGAAAGGGAAAAACTCCATATCCATGAGCCTTCAGGCTCTCAAGCTCATTCCTTCATTTCCACACACTATATTGAAAAGCACACACACACTACAAGATAAAGTGACCTAGTGTAGACTAGACTGACTAACTCTAGTCAGGTCACTGACTGACTACTAACCCGACTTATTTAATGTAGTCACATGTAGACAGCTGTACACACTAGCTGTCATAGATGTCGGTCATAGATGAAGACACACTGACGGTGAGCTTGATTTCTAACACTCCCCCTCAAGCTCAAAAACAAAACTCAAATCATCTGCATCACTCCAAATAGCTGTCTAAAGTGAATGAACTTATCTTTACCAAGTGATTTGGTAAAGATGTCTGCTACCTGGTCTTCAGTCTTCACATGCTCCAAGTCAATCTGATTTGCTAAAACCATTTCCCTGATGAAATGGTAGTGAACCTCAATGTGTTTTGATCTTGCATGATAAACATGATTGCTTGCTAACATAACACTGCTCAAATTGTCACAGTACAGCTTGACTTTGCTGTCCAAGTGTACTCCCAAGTCATTCAGTAACTTCTGTAACCACTTAGCTTCACAGGCCGCTAAGGTTGCACCATGATACTCTGCTTCCGTACTCGACAATGCAACTGTAGGCTGTTTCTTACTCTGCCAACTGATCATGCTACTACCCAATCCAAATGCATAGCCGCTGGTTGACCTCCTATCATATGTGCAACCAGCCCAGTCAGCATCAGTGTACCCCATCAAGTCAAGGGTTTTCCCATATGCATAAAACAGCCCATGATCTGTGGTACTCTTGACATATCTCAGAATTCTTCTAGCTGCATCCAAGTGTGGTTTGTGAGGCTTCTGCATGAACTGACTGATCAGCCCCACAGCATAACTCAAGTCAGGTCTAGTGATCGTGAGATAGATCAATCTCCCTACCATCTGTCTGTACATAGTAACATTCTCAATCTCTGTCCCAACATCAATCTGCAGCTTGACATTCTGCTCCAAAGGCGTATCCATAGGCTTGCAATCAGCCATACCATATTTCTATAACATGTCATGAGCATACTGTTTCTGTAGCAGCCATATGCCTCGAGGTGTAGAGACAACCTCAATCTCCAAAAAATATTTCAGCTCTCCAAGATCCTTGACCTTAAATTCAGCCTATAAACACGTCTTTATTTCAGCAATCCCATTTTCATCATCTCCTGTAATGATTAAGTCATCAACATAGACAACTAGGAAAACATAGCCACTATCTGTCTTCTTCACAAACAAACTATGATCAGCATCTCCCAATCGGAAACCATGTTGCTGTAAATAACTGCTGATGCGAGCATTCCATGCTCTGGGTGCCTGTTTCAACCCATATAATGCCTTTTTCAGCCGACATACATGTGCTGGAAATTCTGGATGTACATAGCCTTCAGGCTGTTCCATGTAAACCTCTTCCTGTAATTCTCCATTGAGAAATGCATTCTTTACATCCATCTGCCATAGTTTCTAGCCTCTAGCTACTGCCAAAGCAATCACAGTTCTAACTGTAGCCATCTTTGCTACAGGGCTGAAAGTCTCCTCATAATCAAGACCATACTGCTGCGCATACCCTTTTGCAACCAGTCTGGCCTTATATCTTTCCAATGATCCATCTGATTTACATTTTACCTTATACACCCACTTGCATCCAATAGGTGTTTTGCCCTCAGGCAACTGTACCAAATCCCATGTACAATTTTCAGTCAAAGTTGAACATTCCTCACCCATAGCAGCATGCCAATTCCATCTGAAACTGCCTCATCAAACTTACTTGGTTCTCTAAAACCTGTTACTTTTGTCATATAAGCATAATGACGGGCTGAATATCAAGTGTAAGTATACCTGTCAACAAGTCGTCTGACCCTCTCTGATCTCCTAAGCTGTGGCTCACTGTGAGCTTGCCTCTCATGAAGCGGCACATAACGGCTCTGTCTAGCACCTGGCGTCATAACAGACGGAATCCCCAATTCACTATCTAAGCTATCACTGCTAGATGAATCATAACCTGCAGTGAGTGGACCTGTTACATCTTCAAGAACCTTTTCTTTTCCCTTATCTGTTCTCCCCCTCACTGACATATCCGTGTCAGTGGATGCAGTAGTGCGACTCCATAATCGTCCTGTCCAAGGACTCACTGTAGATGATACATTACCTGTCTGACCAGTCATGGAAGTACTCTCTGTAGAAGTATTTTCAGCATGACTCATACTGGGTGAGCCATCAGTAGTAGGCACTGCAACAGGATTCCCATAACAAGATGCTAACTCATCAAATACTACATCTCTGCTTATGAGTGTCTCATGCGTAGAAGGTACATAACACTTATAAGCTTTTCATTCCTGTGCATATCCAATAAACACACTTTTCACTGCCTTAGGATCCAATTTCTTCCTCTTCTCATCCGGTATATGCACATATGCAATGCTGCCAAATACCTTCAAGTGTGAAATATCAGGTTTATGACCATACAGCCGTTCATACGGAGTGACCTCATGAATCCCTGCTGTAGGGGTTCGATTCAGCACATATACAGCAGTCACCACTGCTTCAGCCCAATAACAATTTGGCAGGCATTTTTCATTCAGCATAGCTCTAGTTGACTCCATCAAAACCATGTTTTTTCTCTCTGCAACACCGTTTTGCTGCGGTGTATAACTGCATGTGAGCTATCTTCTGATCCCATGTTTAGCAAGATACCTGTCAAAGTAGTTTGAGACATATTCACCTCCTCCATCTGATCTCAAACATGATATGTAACAGCCCAATTCATTTTCAGCATGTTTCTTGAAGTCTTTGAATGCATCAAACACATCATCCTTATGTTTCAAGATATAAAGCCAAGTGTACCTGCTGAAATCATTAATAAATGAGACATAATATCATGCACTGCCAAAAGAAGCATTATGTGAAGGATCCCAGATATCAGAGTGTACCAACTGTAAAGGCCTAGTGCTGTTTTTTACATGTCTCATGAAAGGAAACCGTGCCTGCTTCCCAAACTGACATGCAGGGCATACATGACCAAAATCATTATACTTGAATTTAGGTAATCCAAGTACTACTTCTTTTTGCTGCATAGATTTCAGTTTTTGTACATTGACATGCCTGATTCTCTTGTGCCAGATCTCTACATCTTTGATGGCACTCTCATCATGAGCAAACATAGCTGCTTTAAGTTCAGGAATGGTCGCTTCCAAAGTAAACATCATGCTATCCCTTCTGCCCTTGGCAATTAGCTTGCAGCCATTTCCATACTCCTCAATGAAACATCCATCCTTGTTAAACCTCACTTGCAGATTCTGTTTTGCCATTTGACCCACAGACAACAAATTCTTTGTTATGGTCGGTACATGTAAGACATCATGCAGGCCTTTCTTCTTGCCATCAGGCATCATCAATGGAACAATCCCTTTATGCTTTATGTCATGTTGGGTATCATCCCCAGTACATACATGACCATGTGTACCTGCAACCATCTCATCAAACCACTCTCCATGCGGGGCATGTGGTTTGACGCTCCAGAGTCAATGTACCATCTGTCATCTCTACCATGTCTCGATGCATTTTTAGATACATGCTGCATGGCAAAGAGTCTATCAACTGACTCATCATGAGCACCACTGGAAGATGCATAGTGCCCATGCTGTCTGCCCTTTGTCTTCATATCTCCTTGCTTCTTATAACAATCCTTTGCAATATGCCCATACCGGCCACAATAATGGCAGTCCTTGTCCCTGTTGGACTGATCAGATGACTGCCATGAACTAGAACCACCACCTCTACCTCGGGGTGATCTCCCCCTGCCTCTAAACCCACCAGATCCACACTGGCCTTGTGTATTTGTACCATGCCAATTACTCTGCTGCTGCTACTGTCCATAAGTATTATGAGTGTCACCACGACCTCGAAATGAACCATGACCTCTAGATCCTCTGCCACGCTGGCTAGAGTACAACACAGTGTCTCTACTCTGAGATGCACTAGAACCTGTATTCAAACCAAGTTTGACTTCCTCATGCAGCAACAAAGCAACTAGCTCTTCCCAGCTAGGGGGCTCTTCTCTGACAGAAATGGAAGTGTCAAAATCTTTGTACTCTTTGCCTAAGCCATTCAAAGCAATAGCAATCATATCATCTTCTGATACACTTGAGCCAATAGTAGCAAGTTGATCAGCTATGGTCTTAATCTCTGTGGTATACGTCTGGATGCTCTTGCCATTCCTAGACATGTTATTGAACTGCTGTTTCAACTGGATCTTTCTTGCATGTGTCATGGTTCCATAATTTTTCATCAGTATGTCCCAAGCATCCTTCGGAGTCTCACATCCAGTGATTTGAATTACCATAGCATCAGATATACATAAGGAAAACCAATGCAGCACCTTGCATGCTCTTTCATTCCATAGCCTGTAGGCTCTTTTCTGTTCATTTGTTGGATTGTGTGCAGGCAACTCAGGAGCAACTTCATCTCCTGTACATAAATCCCAATAACCTTTGCCAACCAGAAAATTTTTCATTCTGAATTTCCATAATGTAAAGTTCTTATTATCCAACTCTCCAACTATCTGAGTGATATTGTCAGTCCCATGTGCATTAGCCATGATGCAATAGACTGTCTATCAAGTGCCTTACTCCCTGCAGTCCAATAAGTATGACTGACTAAGTTCAGTCCGTAACAGTTTATGATAGTTTTCTGCACTAAATTGCAGGAAAAAACCAGGGTATTTCAGCCCACTGACACCCCAAAACAACCCTTAAACAAGTGATCTCAACTGTAGATATAACTGTCAATACATAAGCTATGTGTTTGCTTCAGCTTAAGCTTCTGTAACCTCACTGCCAGGGTACATACATGCAGTCTGAAAACTGTAAACTGTGAGTAACCAACAGCAATTTCAAGTCCAAAACTGAATGTGTCAACAAATTCAGTTTCAGGTTGCAGTCAACCAGAATTCAGCATACCAAGCTCCAAGCAGCTCCAAAATGTCTTTTGACCATGTCATACATTTACTTTGTAGTGGCAAGTTCAATACATGAGCATCTGAGTAGGCATAGACAACCTGTCTTCATTGACCAATGGCATAAACCTCATGAGCTGTTTGTAATTAACCAGGACAGTGTAACTGCATTTATTTCAGCTTCAAAATTCAGTTTTCAATGATGCTCATTGCTTTCTTCAATTCTCCATGCATTCAGCATGTATAGGCCAGTTCATATAGATGATGGAACCCCCAAGATGACGTGTATTGCTTCAGTAATGCACAGTACTTGTCATTGACTGTGTATGACAGTTTTCAGCCTGTCATTGATTTTCAGATCTGAGTATTTTGTCATTGACTGTGTATGACAGTTTTCAACCTGTCATTGATTTTCAGATCTAAGTACTCTGAGCAAGAGATCTCAGCTCCAAGACATTTGATCCAATGTATACATGCTTTGACACATTCTTGTGCTCCAAAGATGCCTTCTGAGTGTAGTACAAGGCTCCTGTGTGTCAGTAATGACTGAATGCATGCTGTCCATTCATGTTTACAGCAGTTTAGAAATGATTACAGATCTGTGTCTGTCACTCCAGCTCATAACAGAGCTCCCACACAAGCATTTACTCCTTACACACTTCAAATACCTTCAATAGTGAGCATACATGCTCTATGAACCTTGTCCAAGTGCCCCACTGAAGATTGACAGGTTGCTGTCCACTCAGATCAGCAGGCACAGATTTTTAGATACAGGTTGCTATCCATTCAGATCAGCAGGTGCAGATTTTCAGATACAGGTTGCTATCCATTCAGATTAGCAGGCACAGATTTTCAGATACAGGTTGCTGTCCATTCAGATCAGCAGTCCATGATTTTCAGACACAAGTTGCAGTCCACGATTTCAGGACACATGTTTCAGGAGGCAGTCCACGATTTTCAGACACAGGTTTCAGGAGGCAGTCCATGATTTTCAGACTCAGGAGGCAATCCACGATTTTCAGACTCAGGAGGCAGTCCATGATTTTCAGAAGGCAGTCCACGCTGATTCCTTCCTTTGACTATGGCTTCATTTGCAAGTGTCCAGCTTCTCCCACAGCCTCATGGATGAAGCTCTGATACCATGTTCAAAGAGTAGAGAGAGAGAAAGGGAAAAACTCCATATCCATGAGCCTTCAGGCTCTCAAGCTCATTCCTTCATTTCCACACACTATATTGAAAAGCACACACACACTACAAGATAAAGTGACCTAGTGTAGACTAGACTGACTAACTCTAGTCAGGTCACTGACTGACTACTAACCCGACTTATTTAATGTAGTCACATGTAGACAGCTGTACACACTAGCTGTCATAGATATCGGTCATAGATGAAGACACACTGACGGTGAGCTTGATTTCTAACACTTCATGCCTTGGACGTCGGCGGTCCCCAATAAGAAAAGAAAAACCCCTTTAATAATTACACAAACACATATAACAAACAACCCGGAGTACTCATAAAGGAAAGATATCACCTGGATAGGGCCACAAGAAGCATCGATGCCGCGACAAAGGCTCCCTCCAGCTCCACGGAATCTGTCAAGCACAAGACTCAAACAAGAAACCATTAACCGCACCTGCACTAAACAGACAACGGGCCCTCTTGGCCTAATGAAATTAAGCATTCAAAACCTTGCAACACTGGCCCTCTTGGCCTAATGAAATAAAACAAAGTAACACCTACACATCCTTCCCTGGAAGAATCCAGATATACAATAAGAGGCTCCCTCCCAAGGAGAAAAAACAGGCTTGTAGCCCTAAACTAAGTGCATAAGATTATGACCCATCCCTCCTGCATGGATAGCAAGAGGCGTATGCATAATATGTTGTCTAATTAACCTATGGGTCCCAGATAATAACGATAAATTGGTCTCGGATACTCTTTGCATCACCCATATCAACCATCGTCTGCCATATATTGCATGCTCTGATAACATACCCCACAAGCGACCGGGTCCTGTTTCATCATTGATCACAATATCCAGACTAGGACCACAATTAAAGAATAGGTCTTCCTCATAAGCAAGATTTGCTAATGAATCCGCAAACTGATTCCAGTAACGTGGAATCAGCTGAAAAGACACTCTCTCGAACTCTTCAAGTAGGGTCATAGCAGTCCGATGATACATACAAAGAATGGGATTCCGCACTGTGTATGTCCCATCTAGCTGATTCAGGATCAACTGGGAATCCCCTTTTACTAACAAACGACGAATACCACCTTGCTTGGAAATATACAGTCCCATAATCAAGGCTTTATACTCCGCCATATTGTTAGTGAATCCTACCCCGAGATAAGCAGCTAACTTCATCGTAACTCTACGTCGGGGGTCTCAGATTACTACTCCAACACTTCCTTTTTTATTAGGGCCCCTGGACGCTCCATCAAAATATAATATATGTGTCCATAATGGGTTCACACAGCCGTCCATCGCGAACTCCTCTATTCATAATGATGGTAATCAAAGTTTAGCATATTGAGAGGATGGACTGACGACTCCATCCCACCTTCTTCATTGAACTCAACAGGGATACTCGTCAACAGTCGTAAACAGTGATGGCAAAAGACTTTAATCTCCCACACAAAGGTTCCGTCTTCTTGCTCAATCACTTTATATCCTTTGCTCCACCAGATGAGTTTCCCCTGATGGTATCTTTGCTCCAGATATGGGTGCTCCAGATAAGGGATTAACCGACCCATCCATCAGCTTTTAAGCTCTTTTCCGCAGGTCTCAAATCATTCTTAGCATGGACCTGCAATGCATTTTCTTTGTATTAGCAAAATTAGAAGTAATAATGTTTAATCTTATTAAGATTAACCTTATTCTTAAACTCTACTCCCTGTAAATTAGCTAATAGGGCTGTAGACCTGTTCTTCCCTAACCTAACAATCTTGTAGGGCCCATCCCATTTAGGCTCCAACTTTCCTGGGAACAGCTCCCTATGCACATCGTAATACAAAACCAGTTGCCCTTTCTTAAAGGTGTACTTCTTCGCTTTTAGGTCATGCAACTGTTTCATGCGACGTTTAGCCACCTCTTGATGTAATAGACTTTGCAACTTAATTTCATCTGGGTGTGCTAAGGTCGTAAAACGTTCTAATAGGGCATCTTCACTACCCAAAGAATGGTTTATTGCGAATCTAATGGTCGGTAACTCAATTTCTAAGGGTAAAATGCACTCTTCACCATAAACTAGTTTGAATGGCGTGTGGCCAGTGGCTCGCTTGAATGTGGTATTATATGCCCATACTGCCACATACAGCTTCTTATCCTAGTCGCGTTTCTTTTCAAATACGACTTTCGATAGGATACCCACAAGCTGCTTGTTGGTACTTTCAACCTGCTCATTCGCCTGCGGATTATAAGGAGTCGTTTTGTTGTGCTTGATTTGCCAAGCCTCTGTCAAGCTTTTAATCACTTTGTTCAGGAAATGGGCTCCACGGTCCGACACTAATTCTTTCGGTGGACCAAAACGGCATATTATCTGCTCTAAAAGGAAACTAGCAGTTTCTTTAGCATCATCTTTCCTTGTTGCACGTGCTACTGACCACTTTGTGAAGTAGTCAGTTGCTACAATAATATACCTCTTTTGCATAGTTGACGACGGAGTGATAGGACCCACAAAGTCTATTCCCCACTTCTCAAATGGAAGTATCGCCATAATAGGGGTGAGTGGTCTTTTCCTATTCTCTCGACGATCATGTCGTTGACAAATATCGCATCTCTTAACATACGCAAACGCATCCTGGAAGATGGCAGGCCACCAGTATCCTGCTCTTAAAGCCTTTTGTGCTGTAAGCCGTCCAACAAAATGACCTCCGCAAGCGGAATCATGGCACTCTTCCAAGATGAATGGCACCTCGTCAGGCATCACACATCGGCGATAGATGTCATCAACCCCTTGCCGATATAATGTACCTGTGATCAAGGCAAACTTTAATGCCTGCTGCTTAATTTTCCTTCTCTCAGCTTTACATAGTTCAGATCGAGCCTCTCCTGTCGATAAATAATGCGTTATTGCAGCATACCAAGAGGGAATAGACGCCGTATCTATTTTAAATAACAACTCCATGTCACTACCTTCAGCCACAGATTCTTTCGGCTCCCCAAAGTCCACAAGGCATTCCACGATGCCTTGCAACCTTGGTGGCTTACTCCTGATTTCATAATCAAACTCCTGCAAAGTGATTAACCACTTCGCTGACGATCAGACGGCTGCAGCTGATTCATCAATAATCGAAGCCCCTCTGCCTTCGTATAAAGCACAAGTTTCTCATAGAGAATATAATGCCTGAATTTCTTGGTCCCAAAGACCATCGCCAGACACAACTTCTCCATGTAGGTATAATTGATCTCTAAAATGCCCAATTTTCAACTAGCAAAGGCTATCGGATGATACCATTTTTCTTTCCAAATTTGGGCTAAACAGCAGCTGATACTATGCATGGTGGCTGCTGAAAATATATAAAATACCTCACCTCTTTTAAGTGCTTTCAAAACAGGTGCTTTTACTAGCTCTTGCTTCACATCCTCAAAAGCTACCTTACAGGGGTCACCCCATACAAACAAACAGCTAAAGGATAACAGATTTGTAAGCAGCAACGTTCTTTCTGCCAAGGCGTTTATGAATCTATGGTAATAACCAACCAAAGACAGAAAGCTATGAACCTCTTTCGGAGTGCGTGGTGGACCCATGGCAACTGTGACTTTGACCTTCTCAGAATCTGTCGCAATTCCTCCTGAACTGACCACATGGCCTAGCAAGAGCCCATAAGATACGCCAAAAACACACTTCCGTGGGTTTAGAGCAATGCAAAATTGCCTACAGTGCTCAAAGCATTTTCTTAAAATGATCAACTGCCTTTCTCTCACGGTGGCAGCCCCTAAGTCATCAATAAACACCTTCAACTCTTCAGGGGATATGTCACCGAATGTCTTATCTGCTGTTCGTTGCCACAAACCAGGTGCATTGCATAAACCAAAGGCCATCACATGGTACGCGAAAGTACCAAAGACAGTAATAAAAGTCGTTTTCAACTTGTCCTCTTTTGCAATTGCCATCTGGTTATATCCTGCAAAGCAATCCATAAATGAATATATCTACCTACCCGCTAATTGATCCAAAATCTAGTCAATGAATGGCAACGGGTAGTAATCCTTAACCGTTTGCTTATTCAGCTCTCTAAAATCTACACATAATCAGATTTGATTATTTTTCTTCTTTCTGATCACAACTGGCGAACACCATTCCGTGTGTTGCACAGGAAAAATCAAACCCGCTTTCCGAAGCTTCTGTAACTCTTCAAACAGCCCATCCCTCAATTTGAAAGGCATACGCCTTACTTTCTGACGCACAGGATAACTGCCCTCTTTCACAGGAATAGTATAAACAGCTAGGCTGGGAGGAATGCCTCTCAGCTCATCATAACTCCAGGCAAAGATATCGCGGAATTCTTGAATCAAGGACACATAGTCCTCCCTTTCTGCTGAACTGAGCATAGAACCTAATTTAATTGGTCGCGACTCATCAAGCGTATCAAGGTCTAGCTCGATAACATCTGCAGCTCTTATTCGATCTTGGGCCTCTATTGGCTCGTTCAAAGTGAACTGATAGACGTCTTCCGTGGTGGATCCCTCTTTGGACTCATCACTCGATGATGTCTCACTGGCGGATAAATCTTCTAATGTCTCCAATTCTGTGGAAGATAGAGGAGCTCTCTCACTTTGCGGGGACTCAAGATAGGCATCAATCACCACGCGCTGAGCACCTCTACCGAATATCAGCCGACCGGCGGGTATATCCACTTGGCAGTCCGCTTGCAAGATCCAAGGTCGTCCAAGTAATACTTGGTAACTTGGATGCCCTGCAAAACGAATCACCCTAAAGTCCAACATGCATTCTACATTTGCAACAATGACATGGACCTTAGTAATGCAGCCTTCCGGCTGTCTCAAATTATCATCCGCCATTCTGAGAATTGTGGAGGTATCTTTCTGGATCACAAGACCCAACCTTTCCATCAGTTCAGAACTCATAATGTTAACAGATGATCCCGCGTCGACAATGGCATAATCTACTAATATCCCATCGACATAGGCTGCAACCCTTGGGCAATGCTTCTCAGCATGCTCGAACCAATCATCACCAACTCGCGCAATACCCAAAGGTTCTACGATATACCCGGTACGCAGGATCTTTCTAAATTCCTTGCGTACTCCTGGGGAAAGCTTAATAAGCTGTAAAAGATTCACATCTGGCTTGACTTCACAAAGAGAGCTCGCCAAATCAAATTCATGATAGTTCGGTAGAGTTCGCTTTTCATGCCAAACCATCCGCTCTTTAGGTCGCTGAACGAGCTTTATTGCCTCTTTTTTAACTTTCACATTCTTTCTCGGTGGTTCCTTATCCTTCTTAACATCGGCTTTACTCTCCACGGGTTTCAACGGTCCCCCTTCCATGGCAGGATCTAGAACTTGCGTTCCTTTGTCGCCCTATTTAGGGTTTCCATCAACAGGCTTATCCTTGTCGGCCTCTCTACCCTTTTGACCTCTTGTAAGGACAGCTCGCAGATTAGAGGTTTTAGCGTCATTAACATGCACAGCCTCAATCAAACTAATCCCACTACCACTAGGCAGCTCCTCCACTGTAGTCTTTGGTCGTTGGAGTATTTGCTTAGGTCCATCCTCTCGCTGGGAATCATTTCCTTGCGCACGATGATTAAAAGGCCCTGGTTGCTGACTACCTCGCTAGAGGGAACTAATCTTACTCCAGCAAGTGGCTGCTAAATGGCCGGATTTCCCACAAATGTCGCACTTGACATTTGGGTAATTTCATGGATAATGTTGGCCACCACACCATTTGCAGCTAAACCAAAAAGGTGCACCCTCAGCTGGGTATCTACTTCCTATCAAATTTTGTTGTTTTTTAAGGAAGTTAGCATCAACGACAATTTGTTGGTACTGCTCCGTAATCATGTCAGTATAATGCTTCATCATGTCCTTAACCTCGCCAAGAACATTGGAAGCGCTCGACTCGTAGCCTTGATCATTACCCTGTCGTTCCATCGGCCTAACAATTCGATTAGGCACTGATTGTTGAACTGCATGCATGGTATTAGGATTAACTGCCTGGCTTCCACCATTTGGAGCCATTTGACTGCTCGTAGGCATCGACATGCTAGGGGGAGCTGGTAATAAAGACACATTCTGCATCATGTTCCCTCTCCCATTAGGATTAGCCATCGCTATCCCTTGGCTACTACTGCCATTGGCCGTCGCCATATTATTTCCCAATGCTAGACCCATATTCGAATGGCCTCAAGAGGCATAGGCTGCTTGTAGTCGGGATTCCACTTCTTGTCCTCTTGTAATGGCAGTATCTATATCCCCCAAAGGGACACTACTCAACTGCAACTGGATATTAAAGTCCAAACCATGTAGGAAATATTGCAATTGGGCAGCTGCGGGGATAGGAATAGAGGTGTCCAACTTACAGAAAAACTCTTTTATTTTCTTCGCATAAGCACGAATATCCTCGTGTGGTTCTTGGCCGGTTACGTTGAGTACACACAACCAATATTGCCCACCCCTTTCAGGGGAAAACTCCCTTCGAAAAGCTCCGTAAAATGCATCAATATTCAATATGGTTCCGGCTTCTAAACCATGATACCATATGGCAGCTCTTCCTTTGAGAGTCATATTGAAGAACATCATTCTATGTCCTTCTTCTTGGATGCGACAGTTAAACATCAGCTTTTGAAACTCCCTGATGTGGAGTTCCGCATCTTCCTCAACTAGCCCATTAAAAATGGGTAGCGGGTAACCTAGAGCCGGCAAATCCGTCATTCCTGCAGGAATTGCAATAGGCTGCGCCATGACGGAGATTGGATTTGCACTAGAAGTAGGGGACGGTGGGGTTACACCTCCCGTACTTGATGGAGACTGGCTTATGGAAGAAAGGGGAGCACTAGAGCTTCCCCCTCCTCCTAACTTACTGCTTGTGGCACCAAGACCACTAGCTCCACTCCCTCGTAAGGGTTCAGCACCACTACGCTTAGGGGAATACCTCCTAAGAATTTCAGAACGTCGCCTAGCTCTTTCGTCTCTCTCTTGCTTTTGGATTTCGGCTCGACGATGCTTATCAATGAATAACGGGTCAATCTCAGTATCCTTTGGCATAAACGGTTAACTGGTCCCTAGACAACCAGGATTCGAGGACCGCCACTTCTAAGCGGTTCCCGGCAGACGCACCACTGATGGGACCTAAAACGGGCCGGCACTGGCTCATGTACTAGCCGGACCTCTATCATGCGCTCAACAACCCCACGGCCTCTCGGCCAGGAGCGTGGATGACACATACATCATCTTCCTAAACATCTTGCATTTGTATCATGTCTCGTAGTCCAACTCTAACCCAATTAACACTCCTCAGAGGGAGTCCCTAGCACATTGCCAAATAGCACGAAGCACAAATATAGGAGGTCCTCCAACGGCTGAATGCCGCTACCTCACTGCAACTCTCCTACACCTTGGGGATTGGCCCTTCAATGTGTCGCTAAACATATATAACATACAAATACAAACTCCTCTCTTTTATGATTCACGTATTTTCAGGAAATATACCATGCTTCCTTACTTTCCTTTCCCCCAGACCCAACACCTAGCCTACAGCTTGGACAACCTTACTCACTCAACGTTGGTCATGTCTCTAGAAAGCAATTGCTATGCATCCAGGAGATATTGTCTGATACCTTTTAAACTTCATGCTTTATGCAAATTGTGAATGTCCATGTGCTCAAACAATTAAGACAATCGGCATTTGTGTTTAGTGCAAAATCATTCTTTCAATGAATCTGACTATTGCTCGTATGCAGCGTTGCATGAACCTAGCACCGAGAAACCCTCGTTCTACTAGGTTCTTAATCTTTAAATATCGTCCAATCTATATGGTATGCATAAAAAACCAGTAAAATTTTCATCATTTCATTCAGCATTTAAACACTTTTCATACACTCTACCCCCTCACCCATTTAGATTGTGCATGGTGCATAAGTTTAGGGTTCATTTTCCACATTTTCATTGCATAAAAAGCCATAAAAACTCACTAAAACATAAAGGTAGAGCTGAACTGAGGCTAAAACTCATACTTCAGACCCCCCATACATCCACAAACATGAATATTATTTTTCCTTAATTTTCGGCACTCAAAATCCATTTTTCCCCTATTTTTCTTTTATTTTTCCTATTTTTCTTATATTTTTGCAATATTTAATGACTGAAAATTCAAAATGAGTTATGGGTTGTGGCCCTTAGGTTCATTTGCAGCAAAAAGACCAGTTTAGTTGGTGTGTCTTATTATATTTTCCATTGATATCTCAAAAACACCCAATTTTTCCATATTTTGCATATTTACGACAACACTTATGATTTTCTGATTTTCTGATAATAAACAGTTGGAAGACATTGCAAACAACATTATAATGCATAATCATCCCATGGGAACAAGTATTCATGAAGCAAATTCCATAAAAATACCATTTTCCTTTGTAAAAATGAGATTACCGTTCTTTGCGGGTTGCGAGTTTCTATTTGCCATATCTTGGGACTGATTTTCAGCCACCATTAATGCTCATGACAGTCCACAATCAGCAATCTTTAATCTTCTTACACCACGGAGCAATCCGGTCTTTATTGGACAAGCATCCATCATCCATTATTCTTCTTCCTCTTCACCACATGAATCTGCATTTAGGGGAGAGAGAGGGAGGAGAGAGAAAGACTAGATTTCCATCTCAGCATTCAGGCCACCATTGGACAGGCGAGAGGCGGCAATAGAGTCAGCAGGGAGAAGGAAGACAAGGCCAATGATCAGTTGGGTGGGTTGCTTGTAGCCCACCATCACCCTCATCCTCCCACATGGCGCAAATTTCGGGCGCAACCTATCTCTCTCTTTCATCACGTTTTTTCTCTTCTTTTTGATGCCACGATTTGTTGTGGCATAAAATGCCCCCCAAGACCCCAAAGGTCACTTACCATTTAGCCCAACTCATTTCCACATTTTCAAATCTTGACCAATTCTTGGCCATTTCCCCGTCCTAGCTCCGATTCGAGCTCTGAGAAATCCTGGGTGTCTGGCTTGGCATCCTGCATTGGCCAGTAACTCGTGTCAACCCACACGACTGTCTGAAAAATTATGAAAAATCAACAAGTGTCGCTCGGGCGCCTTTAAAGTACTTTGACGCTTAAAATCGTTCTAGATCGAGCCGTCGCCTTCGACGTTGAATATTTTTCCCTTGATATTCATAATTTTTAGCTATTTTTAAGCACTTATCGGCACCAAAATTTTGAACTCAGTCATCCCATGTATTGTTGCAGTGGGAGTCCTGTTCATTATGTAGACTATTGTAGCAACTGCTTCAGCCCAGTAAAAATCTGGCAAGTCTTTTTCGTTGAGCATGGCACGAGATACCTCTCCAATATGCTTGTTTTTCATTTTTGCAATTCCATTTTGTTGTGGGATATGACTGCATGAATATTGCTACTTTATGCCATGCTCCTGTAGGAACCTTACAAACTCATTTGAGAGGTACTCTCTCCCTCCATTTGACCTTAGGCATTTTATTTGTAGGCCTGTTTCTTTTTCAACCATAGCTTTAAGAGTTTTGAAATACCCAAAAACTTCACTTTTCTTTTTCATAAAATACACCCAAACTTTTATGCTATAGTCATCAATAAAAGTGACAAAATAATGACAGCCTCCAAGAGATGCAGCTTTAGTAGTCCACACATCAGAGTGGATTAATTCCAATGGCTTCTTACTCTCTTGAACATGTATAGGAAATGGTTTCCTTGCCTATTTTCCAAACTGACAGGCTTCACATACCTTATGCATTTCTGCAACCTTGAATTTAGGCAACCCTGCAATAATATTTTGGGCTTGCATTGATTTAAGTCGTTGTACATTAACATGACCAATGCGTTTATGCCAGATATCAATATCTACAACTACACCGGTCCCATGTGCAAACATTGCTGCACTCAATTCAAGCATGTCTGCATCCAACGTAAACATTCTGCCCTTCTTCTTTCCTTTTGCTATCAAGTGACCTTTATTTTTCATAACCTCAACAAAGCATCCATGAGAATTAAATCTGACCTGCAAGCCCTGCTCAACCATTTGACTGACAGAAACCAGGTTCTTCGTGATATTCAGGACATAAAATATATCCGACAAGTATTTTTTTTTCCCATCTTGCATAGACAAAGAAAATTTTCCAATCTGCACAATAGAATGTGCAGTATCATCACCAGTCTCCACAAATCCTGGTTTTTTCATTTTCCTTGCATCATGCATCCATTCTGCATGACCTGTCATGTGGTTTGATGTACCTGAGTCAACATACCACACATCGTTGCTTTCTTTTGCACTTGTCACAGAATTGGTCATGTGCTGCACCATAAATAAATGCTCATTTTTGTCGTCACCCTGTCTACTAGAAGATGCATAATTCCCTTGTAATTTTCCATTCATAATGTCATTTTACTTTTTATAGCAGTCTTTAGCCATATGACCCATTTTACCACAGTAGTAGCATTCAACATTGCTGTTTGCATTTTGGCCTCTTTTCCATCCACCACGACCTCTTTGGCTCCCCCTGCCTCTAGAGTTACCACGTCCTCCTCCATAGGACTGGTTTTCTTGAGTTTGCTGCATATTCTGATTTCTACCACAGCCTCCAGATCGGCCTCCTCTACCTCTGCCTCTACCTCTTCCAGCATTTGAGTAGAAGACAGTTTCTTTTGAAGTTCCTCCTGAAGAAGATGCACCACCATTTCTTTGCTCCTCAAAAATAGAAGAGCAATCAACTCCTCAAAATCAGGAAATCTTTCGCGGATGGAAATGGATGTTCGGAAGTGTGCATAATCCTTTCCTAGACCATTTAAGGTCACAGAAACTAAATCATCATCTTCCACTATCCAATGGAAGCAAGTGCATCTGCAATCTTCTTCACTTTCATGTGGTAGTCATTGATGCTCATACTTTCTCTTTGCACATTGTGCAACTCTTGCTTGAGCTGCATTTTCCTGGCTTTCGTATTTGTGCTATACATTTTTGACAAAGTATCCCATGCCTCCTTTGGCGTACTTGCATCCTGAATATGCACAATCATCAAGTCTAAAGACAGCCAGTACATAACTTTTATGGCTCTCTCATGCCATCCTTTAAATGCCTGCATTTGCTATTGATTGGGAACATCAGGAAGACCTGGTTCTTCTTCATTTCCTGCAACAAATTCCCAATATCCTTTTTCCATAAGAAAATTCGTCATTCTAAACTTCGATGCTTGGAAGTTGTTCTTGTCAAGCTTTTCAATGACAATCTGTGAAAGAGAATCACACGCCATTACAGAACACTGCAAAAAATTCTGTCACTGTAAAAAACACAGCTTCAGCCTCACAAGGGCAAATCTGCAAAACTGACGAAAGTGGTATTTGACCACACAGTCACTTCCTAGTGACGATTTTGCATCAACAGGCAATAGGGATGATTTTGTAGCTCCCAATGTCTCTGCACACAGGCATACGATGCAATTTCTACGGTAACTTTTCACCGACCTGTAGAACGGTGGTCGCACAGCATAAAATAGGGCCTCTTCTTGAGTGCATGCACAAAACTGCCGCCTCCAAAACAGGCCCCGAAATGGCCTCAAATAAAAAAAACAGAGCAACCAGGGGCTAAAGCCCTCTCCCACAGCATATACTGCTCTCTTGCTACACCGTGAAGGGCATCTCAATCTGAGACAATGCACTCTTGTACTTTCTGGCTGTGCTACCTGCAGAGACTTGCTCCCAAACTCAAAAAATGAAAGCAACATTGGTCCTCTTACCAGAACACCGCGAACTTGGTTTGCTTTCTTGAGCTCCTTACCACGAACCAGGCTCTGATACCATGTTAAGATTGTGGGAGAGAAGTAAGGAGTCTCACTTGTAGCTTTCTTGCTTGCACAATGGGGGAAATATACACAGGTGGAGGCTGAAAACAGTTTTTCTCTTCTTAGTTGTCTAAGGCAAAAAGAACTCTAGTACATAGAAATAGAAGAACCCTATATATGGGTCTCAAACCAAACTCAACTAACTAAGGTGGCATACTAACTGAGCCACGAACTAGAGAAGATAAGGATAGTTGTCATCTAGCTATTATTCATGGGCGGTGTACCAACCACATCTGCACAGCTAACAAGTTGGTGACATAAATGCACAACGGTCACCCTGGCATATCACGAGTGGAGCTCGATATCTCAACAAAGAGTTAACGGAACTCCCGCCTCAAAGAGAAGTGGATCATGAAATCAAGCTAGTACCAGGAGCTGCGCCAATTGCAAAGAGACCTTATAGAATGTCCATCCTAGAAGCAATTGAGCTGAAGGAACAACTCAAGCAACTGCTAGATCAGGGCTACATCCATCCTAGCAGTTCACCATGGGGAGCTCCAATACTGTTCCAGAAAAAGAAAGATGGAATGCTTCGACTGTGTATTGATTATAGAGGGTTGAATCAATCAACTATCAAGAACAAGTACCCTATTTCTAGAATAGATGAGCTTCTTGATCGTCTTCACGGTGCGAAGATCTTTTCCAAGATTGATCTCAGGTCTGGTTACTATCAGATAAGGATCAAGGAAGAAGATATCCCAAAGACGGCCTTCAACACAAGATATGGACACTTTGAGTTTCTAGTTATGTCATTCGGGCTTATGAATGCGCATGCCACCTTCAATAGGTTAATGCAAGATATCTTTAGGCCATATCTTGATGACTTCGTACTCGTCTTTTTCGACGACACTTTAGTCTATTCTAAATAGGAAGAAGATCATGAATCCCAACTTCGGATTGTCCTTGAGACAATGAGGGCACATAAGCTGTATGCTAAGATGAAGAAATGTGCATTCTTCAAACGTCAGATTGAATATCTGGGATTTATCGTATCTGTGGAAGGAATCTCAGTGGACCCACCCAAGGTCAGAGATATGCTAGAATGGCCAACACCAACAACTGTCAAAGAAATACGCAGTTTTCTTGGATTGACAGGATGGTATAGGGTCTTCATAAAAAACTATGCTTTGATTGCAGCACTTTTGATGGACTTACTAAAGAAGCAAACTTCCATTGCATGGTCAACTCCTGAACAAACCAGCTTTGAGAGATTGAAGCAAAGTTTGGTATCAGTACCTATCCTAAAACTTCCAAACCTTAGTAAGGAGTTCAAGGTAGTAACTAATGATAACACACTTTCTTAGGATGTGTGCTCATGCAGGAAGGTCATCTTGTAGCATACTCTTCAAGGAAACTTTGGAGACACTACCTGTTGGGTAACAAGTTTACACTAGTGACTGATCATAAAAGTCTCAAGTGGATCTTTACCCAGAACAAGCTCAACATGAGGCAACGTCGGTGGATTGAAGTGCTAGAGGAGTATGACTTTGAAATCAAGTACCGACCGGGAAAGGAGAATGTAGTTGCTGATGCACTCAGTTGCAAGGCATTCCTTAACTCATTAATCTTGCAAAATCCATCAACAGCTAGATCTCTAGCTACAAAGGTATCCATGCCAAACAATCCAATACTTGAGCTGGCTAGGGAAGAAGCATGCCATGATCCAGCCTATCAAAAGATGCTAAGGGAGATCTCTACCAAGGATCATGACCAAAAGCTACATGCTAAGTATGATGAATTCTCTATCAATAGTGGACTTGTCCACTATAGAACAAGGCTATGTATACCGGCAAGCCAGTCACTTAAGCAGAAGATATTGTGGGAAGCTCATGATTCCCCTTTCTCAGGACATCCTGGCTATGCCAAAACTCTCAATGCAGTTAGGAAGAGCTACCATTGAGAGAGGCTTAAAGGTGACGTTTTTAAATATGTCACTGAGTGTTTGTCTTGTCAACGTACCAAAGCCGAACATGTCAAAATGCCAGGGAAGTTGCAACCACTTGACATTTCCCAAATGAAATGGGAACTCATCAGTATGGACTTTATTATTGGCCTACCCCAAGTTCAGGGAGGATACAACTCCATCATGCTTGTGGTTGACATGCTTACTAAGGTTGCACACCTTATTTTAGTAAAGACAAACTATAAAGCCTCAGACATTGCAAGGTTGTTTATCAAGGAGATATTTAAGCTACATGGACTACCCAGAAGAATCATTAGTGATCGTGATTCTCTCTTCACATCACACTTCTAGAGAGCTATCTTTGAAGCCATTGGGACTCAACTCTGTTTTAGCACAGCTTACCATCCCCAAACCGATGGTCAAACAGAGTGAGTCAATCAAATTGTTGAGGATATCCTTAGGGCACACTACTGTCGTGAGCCAAAAAGGTGGATTCAATACTTGCCTTCAGTGGAATTTTCCTACAATGCTTCTTACCAACAAAGCATTCAGATGACCCCTTTTCAAGCATTGTATGGTCATGACTATCAAAGTCCCCTAAACTTCTCAGATCCAACCTTGAGTGTTGAAGCTTCAAGGTAGATGTTGGAAGAGATAGATGACCAAATAAAGTCAATAAGACATGACATCCAAGCCGCCAAGTATAGACATAAGGCATATGTGGATTTGAAGCATCAAGATAGAACCTTCGAGGAAGGAGACATGGTCTTCATTCGCGTACGCCCAAAGAAGAGTTCTCTATCCTTAGGAAATTGCAAGAAGCTAAGTCCAAGGTATTGTGGACCATATAAGATCCTCAAGTGCCTAGGATCTAATGCTTATAAACTGCAACTCCTCGAGAACCTAAAGGCTCATAATGTATTCCATATTAGCCTATTGAAGAAGTATGTACCTAATCCTAGCCATGTACTTGATGACCAACAAGTTGTAATGCCTAGTCAGGGAGTCCTTGAACTAAGGCCTGACACGATCTTAGATGTAAGGGAGAGACAACTGAGATCCAGAACCTTGAGAGAATGCCTCATCTAGTGGAAAGATTATCCCGAGGAGGATACCACTTGGGTAGATGAAAGCACTCTCAACCATCAATATCCCCAGTTTATCTCGAGATGAGGACATCTCGATTCCTCCAAGGGGGAGAGAATATAATATTTCTGTTAAAAATTTTTTCAAGCCTTGTGAAGTTTCGGGCAAATGTCAATGCCGGCTTTGTGGTTACGAACGGTTCAGTCTTTAATAATACACTCTTCACGGGCCAATCGAGACTTAGGACTAAGGTTTAATAAAAAAAAACGCATTCTTCATAAGAACCTCCTCTTAGGAGGCCAAAAGGATAATTGTTGGAATTATAACAAAAAAATTTAACCCCTCTTTCTCCCCAGTCGATGGCTGTGCTGGAGGAGGGGGAGTAAGGCACGGGCACAAACGCCTTGCTGGAGGTCATGGAGAGGTGCGTGGGACATAACCGTGGCTTGCTGAATGGCCTCACTAGGTTGTGAGGGTATAACTGCCTCTCTTTTTGGAGAGTCTAGCTCTTCAGCCAATTCCCTTCTATTTAACTTTTCCAGCGTAGGCTTTAGGTGCTTTGGAAGTGCTGGAGTTGTCAAGGATGCTGGTTTCGGCACCTCCTCCACAAGTGAACTGCTAAGGACACGTTCCACAAGGGGCGTCATCACGACCAGGGGTTGTGACTGAGGTGATCCCTGATTGGAAGTAATAGAAGCTATTTTAGTGGACTGGCTACTGTTAGTAGATTGCACTATCAAGTCCCTAGGGCGATTGGAAGTGGTCGTGTCTTTTGTTGCCCTTTGAGCATTCACTTGTGTAGATTGAGCATGAGTTGATCTAGTCACATTAGGTTGCACATGCATATCCTTGGGCCGAGAGCTACGGATGGTGTCATGTCCCACCTCTTGGACATTTGGAAGGTTAGATGGAGAGAGAGATTGGGATTGAGCAGCTACACTTGATGACTGCTATTGTGCTTCCTGTGTCCGTTTAGGGAAAGAGGGTGTAGGAGACTTGGGACTCCTAAGTAGTTGCGACACTGGCTGGAAGATTTGCTCGTGGCTGTTAGATGATTTTACCATTTGCTTTGTTGAGCATTTAACCTTGCTCTGAGCAATGTTGTGCCTATGATGCCTATTATCCTCTTTAGGAATGAAAGGCTCCTTGGGCACTAGTGGCTTTTGCGTATCCTCAACGATTACATCTGATATCTGCTTGTCAAGCATGCTAGGCTGAGGATCTACCCTCCGATTAGTCCCATTTGGTTTCTTGATTTTGACCGTGAGGGGCTCGGTCACTCCAATGTTTTTGACTCGAGACTTGGTTTTTCATTTAGATCTCCTCCTACGCTTCTTTGCTCTTGATATGATCTGGCCTTCAGCCGCCAACAAAGGAGGTTTAGCAGGGGTTTTGGCACCCAAATCCATCGATTACCTGCGTAATACCCTTGAGCACGTAGCAACGCTTTGGATATCCATCGCGGTGTTGTGCTGACCCTCCATCGATGCCTTTGTCTATAAGGCTTGGGCTTCTTTTGGGGTCTTCTACGATATTTGTAAGTCCAAAGCCTGTCCTTGGCATTGTCTCCTGACCTTCCTGTTTCAGGCATGGCCTCACTCTTTGGTTCTTGTTGTTCGACCTGTGCTTATATCAACTCTTTCAACAAGTCTTGCTCTCGTTAGTAGGCTTGACTGACTTACAGATAACTTAAAAATTGACCAATGGTTTTGTTTCTTGAATAGAAACTAATATATTAAAAAATCCCCAAAAGATATTGAGAGGAACTCTTGAAATTTCACTTTTCTCAACTTCTATTACAGAACAAATTACACCATATCTACTAATCATTTGGTATGGAAAATGAAGAATCATACTCCCATAGCTGATCTCTACCTAGATATAAAATTTTGCTAAACAAGAGAGAAGAAATCTGAGCAAGTTCTTTGTGAATAATATAAAAAAGACAAAATGAAATTGTAAAAGTGGAGAGAAGGGAATTATTTTAGTATTTTACTCTCCACTTTTTCTTATTTTAAGGAGGAGAGAGGGAGGGCTACAATCCCCAAAAGAGAGCTCATTTTTTCTTAATGAAAAGTACACCACACTCTTTCATTGGAAATATTTGATTACTATAGCGCACGTTGCCGTGCCGCTACGTGCACACCATGTGAAAAAACTCTTAAGTGCGGCTTTCTTATTGATCTAGAGAGCCAATGCCATTTTAGACATTAGTGTTAGTGTCCATGGTTCAAAAATATTAGATTTTTGGACAAGTTTAACCAATTTATAATATTTTAGATATTATCTCTTGTAAAAAAAATCCAAGAATTGTAGACAACTTCTAGAATAGGATGACATGTAAAAGAAAGCATGTAGCTTTCAGCCATTTGTGAGGATTTTATGTAAAAAGACAGATTGGTAAAATCGCATGACACGCAATCGTTGTTTTCAAGTAGTGAATAACACTCCAAAGTGGGGGATGAAGAAGGAGTGATCTAGCAGAATTTTGGCCAGGTGTGCTGGTATTTTACCCCCCTTTTGGGGCCAATGAAAGCATCAGATTGGCAATCTTTGCGGCATAGAGGAATGTATTATTTTATACACATTTTTGTCTACAAGAGTTTTATCTCCCCATAATGCTGAAATAAACTGACAAGCTTCATCTCTGTGAGTATTGTTCTATATCTTCTATTTATTTCTGTGAGTATTCTTTTGTGTCTCCTATTTCTTTCAACCCCTTCTCTTCCATCTACTCCACTCCTTGAATCTCCCTTCACCCTATTTTCTCTTACCCCCATGGTAGACTTTCGACCCCAAACACTCCAACAGTGGTGAACTCGACGTGAAAGTAGGCAGCAGGTGTGTAAAGATGGGAGATTCTACAGCTTCAAGTGGTGATACTTTACAAAATATGATTGCTTTGTTGTAGCAACAATAGCAGCAAACAATTGTTGTTACAACAACACATGCAAACTCGGTACGAAGCAGAAAGAATTGGTTTATTAGCCATGAATGCATTGCAGGCAATGGGACAAGAATTGAAGCAATTTAAAGGTTAAAAAGTTTCGGCCTTCATCCAGTTGTATGAAGAAAAGATATTGTTTCATGGGGTACCACAGTATGCATGGAGTCAGTATTTCTTCTGTTTGGTCATGCATGCTTTGCATAAGATTGGATTGATGAGTTACATAGAAGAGATGCTGATTGGGCAGCTTTTAAGAAAGCTTTGAGAGAGGAGTTTTTCTTGGAAGATGTAGGATTGGTAACTAAAAAGACATTTAGAGATTGGATTGAAAAGCCCAATAAATGGTTAGCTGCTACAGCTTTGCTCCATGAATTTGAAAGTCAGTATGTGCAATTGGATATCGATGAGCAGCAATCATTGGAGAGTCAGAAAATTGTTTTTTTTCTAAAGACTGCAGATACTCTTTTGCAGGAGAAGCTAATTGATCGTTTAGAAGATGCCTCTTCTAAAAAAGTGCTAAAATCAGATTGAGCTAATGTAACTGAAGCAGTGCATATGTTGGTAAATAGAGAGCGGATCAAATTAAGATGGGGTATAGGCACCACAACTGCCAGTGCTCAGAAGGGGGCTAAAATTACAGCCAAGATGGTAGTAGCTTTGGCAGAACAATCAGCTATACCAGTTGGTCCGAATCTTAAAGGTGATGCTGTGGGGTAACCTATCCATTGTCTATCCATTGCACAAGAAGACTTGACAAGTCAAGTGGAAGGTCGAGCTCTTAGTACAAAGACTACTCAAGCAGTTTGCAAGTTCTTATTGGAGGAAGTTTTTTGCAGGTATGGTTGTGTTGATAAAGTGGTTGCTGATAGAGGAGAATCAGATATGGATGAGGCTCATGACTTCTTTTTACGATTGGGTATCAAGGTGGCTTTAACTTCACCCTACAATCCTGAAGCAAATGGCAAAAGTGAAAGAGGTCATCAGCCTATCATTAAGATATTAGCAAAGTCATGTAAGGGCAGGATGAAAGAATGACCAAGAATGTTACCCTTTGCTTTGTGAGCTGATAGGATCACTCTAGTGCAGTTACAAGTGTATCCCTGCTAAATTAATGTATGGACAATAGCCAATCATGCATATTAAGGAGACTATTGCTACTTGGAGTATTCTACCATGGGAAGAGGGTTTGAATAGAGAAGAGTTGCTGGTCCTAAGCATTAGACAGTTAGAAAGAATGCCTGAAGACATTGAGATAGCCATGAAAAAGCTGAAGACTACAAGGATCAAGAACAATAAGAGGTTTGACAAGTGACACAAACTTCGACCACGAGCTATACAAGAAGGAGATTGGGTGCTAGTTTATGACAGTAGCTTAGAAAATCAACATAGTGCTAGTCGAAAAGATGATAAAGCAGTGGTTTGGTCCATATGTGGTAAGGTTTATTTTTAACAATGCTATCTATGCATTAAATGAGATGGATGGGACAACTCTAAGGATTCCAATGGTTGGAAAACGTATCAAACTCTTTAAACGTAGGGAGTCTTCAACAAATGAGTTGAAGGAGTTTGATACTCAGCATGAAAATTAGAATATGGAAGAAGAAGAGGTAGAAGATGAAGACATTAACATGGCATAGGATACTTCTTCTAACACTGCAGATCCGTAAGACTTTGGCACATGCCAGAGGATGTGCAGGTTAGGAGGGGGTGGATGTCGTGCCGCTACGTGCACACCATGTGAAAAACTCTAAAGTGTAGCTTTCTTATTGATCTAGAGAGCCAATGCCATTTTAGACATTAGTGTTAGTGTCCATGATTCAAAAATATTAGATTTTTGGATAAGTTTAGCCAATTTATGATACTCAAGATATTATCTCTTGTAAAAAAAATGCAAGAATTGTAGACAACTTCTAGAATAGGATGACATGTAAAACAAAGCATGTAGCTTTCAGCCATTGTGAGGATTTTATGTAAAAAGAGAGATTGGCGAAATCGTGCGACGCGCGATCACTATTTTCAGGCAGTGAACTGAACTCTGAAGTGGGAGATGGAGTGATCTGGCAAAATTCTCGCCAGAGGTGTGCTAGTATTTTACCCCCCTTTCGAAGCCAATGAAAGCATCAGATTGGCGATCTAAGCAGCATAGGGGAAGACATTATTTTATATATGTTTTTATCTACAAGAGTTTTATCTCCCCATAATGCTGAAATAAACTGACATGCTTCATCTCTGTGAGTATTCTTCTACATCTTCTATTTCTTTATGTGAGCATTCTTATATGTCTCCTATTTCTTTCAACCCCTTCTCTTCCGTCTACTCCACTCCTTGAATCTCCCTTCACCTTGCTGTCTCTTACCCCCACGGTAGACTTTCGACCCCAAACACTCTAACATCGTGCACGCGCACACACACACATATCCTTAGGTAAAGAAAAACTAGAAGAACTAGAGTTAGAGATGAAGACATACACGTATGTACACATGCACATGCACCCACACATGTATACACACACACACACACACACACTGTGTGTGTGTGTGTGTGTGTGTGTGTGTGTGTGTGTGTGTGTGTGTGTGTGTGTGTGTGTGTGTGTGTGTGTGTGTGATGCTAGAGGATCACCAAGGGACCATTATAAAAGAGGGATCATATCAACCACTTATGTGGGGAAAAGACCAAGAGATATAAAGTTATGAGAGAAAATTAGTACAAGATGAGGTGCTACTCATTGTAGCATTTATTTTATTTGAGAATTAACAATATGGATTGCATGATGATGAGAACAAAATAAAGGTGTAAACTTCACCATTATCATGCCTAGTTTTGGCTATTTTTCCTGTCAAAGTAAGTAAAAGAAATTGCATCACTCAAATGATATATCTTGTTAAAGATTGTGTATGTTATTCTTCATAAACAAAATATATAGTATGTCTAGATTTCTAGATAGTTGAGACTTAATCTAAATAGATGAAAGGTATTTTGAAAACATAGTTATCATATTAAATATTGGATATTACATCAAATTTAGGCTTTGTGTGTGTGTGTGTGTGTGTGTGTGTGTGTGTGTGTGTGTGTGTGTGTGTGTGTGTGTGTGTGTGTGTGTGTGTGTGTGTGTGTGTGTGTGTGTGTGTGTGTGTGTGTGTGTGTGTGTGTGTGTGTGTGTGTGTGTGTGTGTGTGTGTGTGTGTGTGTGTGTGTGTGTGTGTGTGTGTGTGTGTGTGTGTGTGTGTGTGTGTGTGTGTGTGTGCGTGTGACACAGACATACTTATGTCGTTTTAGAAGCCTGAAAGGCACATATAGCAAATACACAAATCAAATTTTTTAGTTACAATCCACTTTGGGGAGCCATTGGCACAAAAAGAACCCATGGCAAGTTACCTATCAAAGTTGCTTAATAAATCATGACCACAAAGAGAGAGAGAGAGAGAGAGAGAGAGAGAGAGAGAGAGAGAGAGAGAGAGAGAGAGAGAGAGAGAGAGAGAGAGAGAGAGAGAGAGAGAGAGAGAGAGAGAGAGAGAGAGAGAGCATCTCCCACTCCAACAATCACCGTAATCATAAATTTCTTTAAATTAAAATTTAGGTTGGGCTCTCACAACTTGTTGGAGACTTTCTCAACTCTCTAAAGGTTTGGATCCTTCCTTACAACTAGGTTGCATCATGTCATGTAGGGGTAGCAAAATTGAAATGGGCAAGAAGTTTACCCCTCCCTCTTGCCCAAAATATGATGGTCATACTAATGGTGTGAGAATATGCAATATCTAGCAACTATCAATCGGTTGCATTAAACGTGCAAGATGTTGCTAGGAGAGTGGGTCACCTTTTCAATGAGCAAACGAGAAACCTTAGCATTGTTATCACACACTTAGGTTGGTTACACACTATTGTGGATGGTAGGGGTAGTCTAGCACAATATGTACTTTTTATTATACATAGACCATGCCTACTTTTGATATCTAAAAGCACTTGGCCCATTGGTTATAAGACTCCTATCCATCTTGATCAATGGAGCTTCAAACCTTGCCATGCACATGATAACTTATTTTAATAAATGAGGTAGCCCCCATGCAAGTTTGCTGCAAATAGATTTTAGTGAGGGAGATCCCCTAATGTGTACCTATCATCCAAAAATTGCATGCCTAATAATATTTCAAGACATGGTATGGACTCCTTTCTTGTACACTCATTCATTTACCCTTATCTAACCGACCAAAGAACTTCATTTTTCCCTTGGGCTAGATGGGGGACTACAAGGTTTCAACTTCTCCCTACTTACCCCTATCCCCCATGGTGCAACAATATGGTAATGGGGGAGGGGATGCACTATCACTAGGCATAACATGGCTCCATAGCTTAAATTGTTAGTACTAAAGACAGACAAAGATAGATTGATGGCACACATAATTACATTGATTATGAGAGATTGACCTTTGACTTTTGATGTTGCATCCATGTGCAAGTTTGATTGCAGTGGAAAAAGAACAATGCATATCATGCTAAGGAGGGAAAGAGCAAACCGCAAATGTGTTTGCACAAATAGTCCAAGCAAATCATTGTTTGCCATGTGGCTTAATTTGGTTGAATTAACTAATTCGCATGGGTCTAGATGTACTTGTAGTCGAAGTTGACAATGGCTACCCATGTATAGGAGAAAGTTTAGACTAAGTTAAAAGTTGTGCAGGTCAATGGACCTATGTATATCCTAACTCTTGTAGATATGGATGTAGATATAAACATAAATGCTAATTAATATAGATAGACATAGATAAATATAAATATGATTTTTGAATTTACTAGCCAAAAAGTTCAATCATTATCACATAAATCTATCCGAACCAATGATGTAATGAAACTTGAAAGCACAAGTGAGGACTTAGGAAACTTATATCAAACATTTGATGGTGTCCCAATTGAAGGTTGCAAGGCTATTTGGTTACATTTAGACGAAGAAAGTCCTTATCGAAGCGCGGTCTCTCTAAAATTTCATCCTTCGAATAGTCTTTTTACAATAATCAACCCCACCTTGTTTTCACAATCCATCGGAAGTGGATTTGGAATGGGTAGAAAATCGCACCTCAAGTAGGAAAGCTTATGTAGCCTCGCAGAGGTGCTTGGTTTTCAGAAAGAGTCCTAAATATTTACATGTGTGGGTTCGTATTCATCGGGGTCGGCATGCTGGAAGGTCCGTGCAGAGAAGCAGAAGACGAGGAGGTTGAGCAAGGTGAGTCCGGAGAGGAGCCAAAAGAAGTAATCCAGGTGGCCTTGGTTGAGGTTGCGGGGGATCCAGCCGGGGGTGGTGGAGGTGCTGGTGGCCGCGTTCACCAGCAGGACCAGGACGGAGCTCAGGTAGTTGCCCAGGGCGATGGCCGTCCCGTAGAATGAGCTTCCCAGGCTGCGCAGGGATTCAGGCGCCTCCATGTAGAAGAACTCCAGCTGCGCCACTGCCCCCAGGAACTGGGCGCACCCCAGTATGAAGTATTGCGGCACCTGCCACATCCAAGATGCGGGTTGACATTCTTACTGCTTACAGCGCACTCTAGAGATCTCACGGAGTACAATGGATAAGTTAGAGTTCCTTGAGCAGTAAGGTGGCAAGACAGACATGTAAAGACAAGCGAAACGTCTCTTTGTGCACAGAAAAGATTGATGGCATATTTACTGTGACATTCTCACCATATTTCCTGTAACATCCTTACGCGTCATTACATTCAGTTCCTTAAGAGGATAGACTGTGATGAGAATGGAGGTTACCTGCCAGAAGATGCTGAGGGAGGAGGAGGAGGAGGAGGAGAGAGAGTGGAGGCGGGCGGTCTCGATGGCGGCAGCGATGGCGAGGGAGACGGCGCTGAGGAGGAAGCCCCAGCCCATGCGCTTGAGGGGGGTGAGGCCGCGGGAGAAGCCGCTGTAGTGGCGGATGAGAGGCACGAACGCGTAGTCGTAGATAGGGGGGCCGAAGATGACCGCCGCCAAATTGAAGAGGTTCATGGTCGCGGCTTCCATGCGGAAGCCGCCGCCCACGCGCGTGTCCATCACCAGGCCCTGCTCGATGAAGAAGGTGCCCCCCTGCGCGTACACCGTGTAGAAGACGATGTTGCACCCCCACACAGGCAGCATCCGCAGCACCTGCTTCACCTCCTCCACCTGCGTCACCGTGCACAGCTCCCATGATGACCCCGATCCCGACCCCGACCCCTCCTTCCCCGTCAAGGTCGCCGCCTTATCCAAGAGCCTGCGCGCGACGTAAACATGTTCACGAAACTACATCATTGTAACTAACCAGGTTCGTCACTTTAGAATCATGTGTTAGGTACACTCCACTGAAAAGGAAGCAGTTTTAGCTATAACTAACCCAGCTCCTCAGCACCCCGTTGTTCATACGGAAGTCTTCGGAGTAAAGTGAACTTGGTAAGGACATGTTCTTTTGCCTCCCTCCTGAAATCATTGGGTACAAGGGCCAGACGTTGAACACCTTCACTTTGTTGGATCAACCGCTCTGATTAATAGAAAATTTCAAGTTTACCATCACCAAAATTGGAGCTATATTGGCTCCATGTTTTGGATTTCACAACTTTTCTATTGGCCCCCACAAGTATCCTAAAATTGTTTCATTATTGGAGGGTGTTCTACAATTGGCCCCTTTACCCTGGTTCCTTTTTACTCGCCACTCTATCGAGAGTCTAACAAAATGCACAACTTATACAACATCACCCTTTGAACACAACCTCCCTATTTTGCATGCTGGTACATGTTATCCCTTAGAGTCTCACAAGTCCAAGTTCCTTATGAGGGTTGATTCTAGACTTGCAATTCCAAAGCGTTATCATCTATAGTCTACAAAAGGGTCATAATGTAGGGAAAGTCTTTTACAATAGTTTTGAAGGTCAAGTGAGAGTCAAAGCGTTATCAAGGTGAGACCAAGATTCACATTATGTGCATGCATGTGTGCGTGCGTGTGTGTGCGCATGTGTGTGTGCATGCATGTGTGTGCATTTCTCCATGTGTGGGCACGCACATGCATGTGTGCTTGTATTATTAAAAGGTGAACAAGTTGTAAAATATGCTACAAAGGTTTGCTTAGCTAAATGTTCAATGATTTCAATAGACAGAGAAATTATATGAATAGATTTTGGAGATACTCAATTTTGGGGATATATAAGCACTCTTGACAATAAAGAAGATAGTACTCGAGAGGAACACTAGATTATTTGAAAACTCTCAGAGGTGAAAACTATAGACAATCATTGTTTCTCTATATTAAGTTCTTGAAATCTTCAATCAACATAAAATCATCAAATCAATAACAAACACCTAAAATTGCATACCCTAAAGAAAAATTAGAAAGACCACAAATGAATGCAATTGTTAAGCCTTTGGGCATGCCAAAAAGTCTCAAACGCTTTAGTGTTACTGATCATCCCAATAAGAAAAAGAAACCTTACATGAAAACATGAAAGTTAATCATCCTTGCATTGTTTAAATACCTTTCTTGCAAGTCTTGAGTGATAAGCCTACAGGGTCATGGTGTAGTGGATTGTGTGTGGGTTAAGTTCAACATGTGCATGAGTTCAATCCTTATGTCCCACATCCCTAGAGGCACAAATCTATTTGCATCCAAGTCTTGAGTAATAAACTAATGCTTCCATGAGTTGTATCCTTTAAGAATTATGTTAAAAAGAAGTAAGGTATCATCATGCTTTTGGTGAGAGTGCTCAATGCTCCTTCAAGTAGACCTATAAGGTTTTATGCCAATACTTGAGTGCTATGGCATCTTTCCCTATTGCTTGATATTCTCAAACTAAGTATGCCTAAAACTTGAGTGCTATGGCATCTTTCCCTATTGCTTGATATTCTCAAACTAAGTATGCCTATTGCTTGATATTCTCAAACTAAGTATGCCTAAAACTTGAGTGCTATGGCATCTTTCCCTATTCCGTGATATTCTCAAACTAAGTATGCCTAAAACTTGAGTGCTATGGCATCTTTCCCTATTGCTTGATATTCACAAACTAAGTATGCCTAAAACTTGATTCTTGAAGAAACATGCACTTGCATTTGTCTAGAACTCTTTTGTAATGTGTAGTCTTTCAACTTATTTTATTATTGGTTGACTTTGTCCAAGTCCTAAATGCTAGGACTTGCTTTTAGGTCAAACTCACATATCAATGAAGTATTCATTGAACCACTCAATTAGGACTTCAAGCACTACCACACACAACACACACACTATCCTTACTGATTGTCCTATTGCTCACATGTAGATTTAGTCTAGAATCATTTGCACAACTTCAATGATATTTCGTTTACATTCTAAACAAGAACTTTTATTATTTATCTCAAGCAAGATACAATCATGTCCCTTCAACTATTTCACTCTTTCCACACACTTATACCCTAATCAAGACATATATATGGATCAATTATCAAAATTCTCAGATCTTTGACACATTGTTATGAGCTCAAAACATGATGCTAAGCTAGTGAAATAACAAAATAGTCACAATTTTTAAGAAATGGTTAAACCTTTGAGAGATGAAAACTAGTAGGAGAGGTCTATTGCAATATTTCCTCAAATAACATTCTAAGAATGAACTATCTTGAAATATTGAAATGTTTAAAGTCTTGTAAATGTTGTTCGCACATCATATATCTTGGCCTCCTGTTGTTGCCCCTCTTGTTCAATCAAAGAGAATAGATTTTCACTCTATTTTTTATGATGCCAAATTGGATTTTATTACTTGTTTGATTTTGTATGACCTTGAAGTGTACTGTGATGATGAAATGCTCACATACGTTGTTTTCTCCTTACATGTAAGGCATCTTAAAGGACATTAATACACATGCATACATTCATACACACACACATACATGCATACGTGTGCGTGCGTGCGTGCGTGCATGCGTGTGTGTACACATGCATGCATATATGCACACATACATACATATAGGACTGAGGTTCATTACTCACTCATTTCACCTTTATTCATCCCCACTAATAAATAATCGTCTCATGTTTCTAAGTTCTAACCAATTGGATTGTAGACTCGATTCTCTCTTGGTACAACATTAGGTTGCCACCCTAGGAACTAGGTTTAATACTCATTTTTTACACTTATCCCCACAACTAGATAATGCATTAAAAATTTGAACTCTCAATCTCATGCTCTAATGTGTTTACTTCTAACTGAGGACCTTTTCAATGGTCCTACCACCACCATTTAAGCCAATTTGAGAGTGAAGCATATGGGATGAATATCTACACCAACAAGGTCTTAACTTATAGGTAAAGGATAAGGTCTTAAAGGATTCCCTAGCCAAAGTACACGTGTGCTTACTTGAAATAGAGGAATGTTGGAAATAGAGCCAACAAGGAAGTTAAAGATGAAGTCAAGCAAATGGCAACAAGAGTTCAAGAGGTAGAGAATGAGATCAGCATAAAGAAAGAGGTAGATAAACAAGGTATGATAAACAATATCTTTGCAATCATTAATGAAGGTACATTGCAAAAGCAAATTGCATGCTATGTAGGTCTAGGAGGACTTCCTCATGGGTGGCATGAACAAACGCACAAGGAATAAGATGATGAAAACCTACAAGTATGTCTAAAGTCATAAGACTTGAGGCTAATATAAGAAGATTATTGGAAAAGCAAGGGTTTTGACTGGGTAGTACCATAATTACATATTTTCAAGCAAGAGAATAGTCGAGCAACTTTCATGTTTGTAGACAAACAAGACTGCAATTTGAAGCATTAAAGCAATATAAATGTTTCAAAGGAACCAAAATGTGGATTGCTATTGAGTTTATATCACCATGACTCAAATCATGACCAAGTGAAATCACCAAAATGAAGGTGGCTAGGAAAGAGGGTAAATGACTAGTCGAACAATGTTACAATAAGGGAATTCAAAAAGCCTAAGTACTAAGTTTTCAAACAATCATTGTCTTGAGTTTTGCTAGGTAGGTAGTACATACTAAACCCAAAAGTTTGAATGACACCTATATTGACTTCCTTTCGTAGCACAATGGGGATTCTGAATTCAAAGATGTCTCCCCCCTTATTGCTAGCTGCCCATGGAAGCCTAGCTCACCTGTGAACAACTTCTCAACCCTAGATCCCAAACAAGTGTATTAGTATTGTTTTTTCATCATTCACTAGACTCCATCCAAGTGAATGTGTTCTACCACCTATTTGCCTTTCCATGGTTAGATATGCCTAAAAGCCTTCTATTAAAGGGATTAAGATTTGAGTTCGCCTTTTGGACTACAATGTGAAAGATTGAACTCACAATAGCCAATTAGAAACTCTTTACACACTCTTTAGATGGCCTTTTGATTGACAATTGCAATAACATTTAAGTGAACACTTGCAGCTTTTAGTTGGACCCTTGAGAGGAACTTGCTAAACCTCATTTCATTGCAAGGCCTTTAGTTTCGAATTCAACCTAGACTCTATTCTCTAGGCTTAGTTAGTGAAGCTAGAAGATGAATTTAGAGGATGTTTTGAGTTAGATATATATATTTACTTCTCATGCTTGTGATAGGTTGATGTATCAAACCTATGCTCTAGAAAGGAAGCTTGCTCTATAAGCATAATTCCACAATTGTGTTATAGGCCACCCATACTCCTAAGTGTGGACTCGACTTCAAGCCCACCATTAATGATTGCCTTTGCCTTTTGGTAGGCCAAATATGAACAAATCAAATATAAGTAGGGATATTTTCACAACTATACACACACATATGTGCCTCCTAAGCACATTACATTCGAATACATCTTTACAATCTTGTTTTTATGCTTACCACACATTGAAAAATAAGTTTTCATTGTCTATTAGTGGTACCTTTCAGCATTCATTTGAGACAAATCTTTGAAGTTAGAGACCTAATTTTCTATGTGTATCTAGAAAGATCACTATCCACTCATCGATTGATTGAGTACTACATATGGCTCGAACATTTGTCTCATGATCTTTCTATTCGTCAATTGGTTGTGTACTACATATGGCTCGTGCATTTGTCTCAGCATATATCTATCTATCTAGCAAAGCAAAAACCAATTTACTTGTAATGAAAAATCAATTAATTGTGTACTGTGTATGGCTCGAGTATTTGTCTCGGTACATATCTATGTAATCTAGAAAAGCAAAAGCCAATTGAATTGTAATGAAAGATAAAATAATTGCTTGTTTTCAAATTTTGAGAAGCATATGAAAGGCCTCGTAAGTGGAAGGATGGAAAGAAGTTTACCTCCAACTGGGAGTGTGGCGCAATTTTCGTTGGGAGGAATTCGGGGTGGCGTCGCCATTTTCTTGCGCGTCTCCATTCTCGTAAAGCAAGCTACTGTCGCGGGGAGCTTTGACGTTCCATTTGCGGACGGTGGAGACCAAGACCTTGAGGGCCTGCTCGTAAGGGTTGACGGCGGAGCGGCGGAGCTGGCGGTAGAAGGGCAGGCCCGCCAGGAAAGACAGGAAGGCGGCGACGGCCATGGCGGTCGACACCCAGAAGCCCAGCACCCAGCCCTGGTTGGTGGTGAGGTAGACCAAGGCCGTATCCGCCAGGACCATCCCCAC